>NW_017731946.1:168422-217508 GCF_001890085.2 Hipposideros armiger | reverse complement strand
ACACACACACACATACACACACACACACACATATATAGATATTTACCAAACACCAGCAAGCAAATATCATCATAGGTTTCAAAAGATCAAACCTATTTTGATTAATAACAGAAACTAAACAAAGATGCTGATTGTCTTATTATTTAACACCATCCTGGAAGTTATGGAATAATATAAGTAAATGCAATAACTCAAGAAGATAAATAATTGTTATAAATATTGAAAAAAAAGACACAAAACTTTCTATATTAACTAGCAATAGCCACCTAGAAATGAAAATGAATAACAATTGATTCACAAATATAAAATAGGTGGGGATAAATTTAATAAGAAATTTAATAGGACTTACACAGAGGGAACTACAAGAACTTCTTAAAGGACATAAAAGATGATCTGAACAAACAGAAAGACATTTGTAGATGGGAACACTTAAGTGTCAATTCTCGCAAAACTAATATATTAATTATTACCATTCCAATTAAGATTTCAATACTATTCTGTTTAGGTTGTATTGGATAAACTATCTTAGAGTATACATGGAGGAATAAATACCCAAGAAAAGCTAAAAACTTTATTTTAAAAAAATACAAAGAATATTTTCTAAATCAGAAGACAATATAACTATAATCAAAACATTATACCAAAATATAAAATGACTATATCAGAACATACTATGACTACTGAGTAATCAACTCAGTAAACATAAGTGTAGATGAATCAGATTAATGTAAAAGATTAGAGAAACCCTCCCCCCAAAAAAATCCCAGAATAAGAATTCAATATGGGCAAAATTAGAGAAAAGGGTATTGTTAATTTAGTAATAATGTTGGAATGTCTGGCTATTCATCTGAAAAAATATATACCATATTCAAAAACCTAAGTCCAGATGAACATGAAGTTGAAAATTAGTTTTTAAAAGTCTTAGAAAAATTAGGCGTCAACAATACAGAGAAGAGACTTTTCATCAAGATAGAAAACTCAAAAATTTTTAAAAAGAGATGAATGCATTCAACCAAATAAAAATTTTAAGTATTTATAAGGCAAATGAAACCATAATCAAGAAAGGACAAAGCTGGACAAAAATATAGTAAAGGTGACAGAAAATATGAAATATTCAAAGAGCTTCTTACAAATTAACAAGAAAAAGAACACAATAGAGAAAATTTGCTAAAGATATACGTGTACTTGGGTAATTCACATAAACTTTGTAGTACCCAGAAAATGCAAATTAAAGTGGCAATCAGCTTTCATTTTATGCGCATCAGACTGGTAAATATCAAAAAGAATAATTAGGTCTATTGTTGGCAATGTACAGGGAAACTGAACCCTTAACACACTGCTGACAGACATGTAATGTCTACCTAAGTGCAGTCCAGTAGGCTGGACAAAAGGATGAGTATTCTGGCCCCCAGAGGAGAACATCACAGATATTAACTTCCTTGTGTGCAATTTTCTGATTTTAACTTAGCTTTGTATGACCCACCCCATGAGGGGAGCAAAGGATGGTGTGCCAGCTCTAGCATTAACATCCACTTGGCATACACTGTAAATTAATTGGCAAACATAAAAACTTGTCTCTGTCAGGCTGTTTATTATGATTCTACCCGCTGGAAAATATTTCATTATCCATCTCAGCATTAAGGCAACGTCAAGATTTCTGACCTGATGCTGGTCTTTGCTGGCTTCTCTGGCAATTTCTTCAATCAGAGTCAAAATCTCTGGAGGGAAGCCCAGGCATCTGTATGTTTTGGAAAACTCCACGACGTGACTCTAACGTGCAGCCAAGGTTGAGAACCATTGCCTCACACTTACTCTCCTAAATGGGACATCTGGTTCTATACAATGATTTTATTTCAATCTAATTTTGATTATTAAAAAGTTTCAAAGACACTATAAATAAAACCTATGCATGTACTATCACAAATAGCATCCATCAAGCAATTCAGACAGTGTTAAATATTGGGTTGTCGGAAAAATCATGACGTATTTTTTTCTGTTTTTTCGTTGCAAAAATGTGTCGTGACTTTTCCGACAACCCAATAAATGCACGTCAGGGACAAAGCTCTAGGAAGCCAAGTGAAGGATCGATAAAACAATTCAAAAACCTTATTTTTAAAAAGTCACACATGGTTCTCCCAGTTCACACAAGAAATCTTGTTGAACTGATTTTTCTCTCAGGGTTTCAGCCACTTCAGTATACTCACTGTTCATGCCCCAAACCACATATCACGGGGCCCTGTCAATCCTCTGCCTTTCATTATCCATGATCTCGAAGGATGAGATTTCAATGATGTAAACTTTAGAATCATTACTGACTCCTCCCTGTGCCTTACATTCTAGATCTAGTCATCAAATCTCACCACTACTGAAAGTAATCTCCCCTCTTTTTTTTCTGCAGAGCTAAATTTTAAGTTCAGATCCTAATAACAGTCTATGTAGATACTCCTGAAAAATCTTACTTCTCCGTTATCCCTGCTTCTTAGCAGGTGAAGTTACAGCTTCACATAGCAGCCAAAGTGATGACTTTCTATTTGAACCATACTAGGCTCTACACATCAAACCATGGCAATACAATGCCCCCACAAACTGCATAAAATCGCACTACAGTTGACCCCTGAACAACTCAGGGGTTAGGGGCGCCAAGCTCCATGCAGCAGAAAATCCGAGGATAACTGAAGTCCACCCTCTCCGTATGGGGATTCCCGACCCGGGACTGAAAATATGTGCTCACCTTACCTTCAAGAATATTATTAAAGCTGCTTTTGTTTTTTGGCATTACATTTTCTTTTCTTCCATAGTCTCCCTTTAATGACTCATTCATATAGTGCTTCAAATTTTTACATGAAGCTTTTTTTCTTCTTCTTTGTTTTTTTTAAATGACTTTTTTTTTTTAAAGAGCAGTTTTAGGTTCACAGCAAAATTGAGAGGACGGTACAGAGATACACCATATACCTCCCACCCCTACACATGCATGGACTTCCCCTTTATCAACATCCCCTAGTATATTTGTTACAATTCATGGACCTACATCAACACATCATTGTCACCTAAAGTCCAGAGTTTACATTAGGGTTCACTCTTTGTGTTCTATATTCTATGGATTCGAACAAATATATCCACCATTAGAGAATCATCCGAAGTATTTTCACCGCCCTAAACATCCTCTGTGCTCCACCTATTCATCCTTCCCTCTCCCCAACCTCTGACAACCACTCATCTTTTTACCATCTCCATATAGATTTTGCCTTTTCCAGAACATCATACAATTTGAATCATACACTAATATAGCCTTTTCAAACTGGCCTCCTTCACTCAGTAATATGCATTTAAGTTTCCCACAAGTCTTTTCATAGCTTGATAGTTCATTTCGTTTTAGAGCTGAATAACATTCCATTGTCTGGATGTACCACAGTTTATGTATCCATTCATCTACTGAAGGACATCTTGGTTGCTTCCAAATTTTGGCAATTATAAATAAAGCAGCTATAAACATTAGTGAAGCTTATTTTAAACAAAAAAAAAGATCCATTTAATGCTTTTAATGTAAATCTGTATGGTTGTTATTATGCTACATTCATTCCTTAAGTTTTACAAACACCTTTGCTAACTACTTTTTGTATCACGTGGATCAATAATTACTGAAAATACAGTTCCTATAACAATGTATATGATTTTCTACTATGAACTACCATTATTTCATTTACAATTTATTATATTCTAGTAGAAACAGGTCTGACAGTTTGGAATTTGGCTTCTACAGCCTTCCACATTCAAATGGATTTCTCTTTAATTCTGTTTTTGTAAACATCTTAGGGGCCAGCTGAGTGGCACGTTGGTTAAGAGTTGGCTTGGGACGCCAGCTCAGAGCAGCAGGGCCATGGTTCAGATCCCACAAGGGCCAGTGATATTGCGCCCTCTACAGCCAAGATGGTGAACAACAGCTCGACCTGGAGCTGGGCTGCCTTGAGTCGCAGGCGAGGGTGTAGGCTGCAGCGGGGCTGCAGTGGGCTGCCGTGAGCTTGAGTGGCTGGCAGCTGGCGTGAGTGGCCAGCAGCCAGCGTGAGCTGCTGTGAGCAGCCGTCCAGTGGCCGGCAAGTGACTGCCTCTCCCAGAAAGAACGCAATGAAAATACCAACACGGGCCAGTGAAGCGACGTACTCCACAACTAGACTGAAGAACAAAAGGACAGCAACTTGTCTGCTCCCCTTCCCTGATTCCCCAACGCTGCTCCCCTCCCCCAATTCCCCAATTAAAAAATCTTTTTTAAAAAACTAGAAATTTTTCTTATTTTAGCAAATTTTTTAAAATTGGAAAAAAATGGATGAAGCAGGCCCATAATTCCTAAATTCAATAATATCTGGAGTTAAAGGCCATCACAGAGCTCATACTATTCTCGTAACAGTAAAGTAAGTTGGCTTCATTGTCCAGGCATCATATCCTAAAGCAGAGAGATTTATCTGAGGGATGAGAGGTGGTGTATTTTGGCAGTACCACTATGACCCACATTAACTCTCAATGGCACCATCTCTGAGACTAATATCAATAAGAATGTGAATTATCTCTCCCCAAAAAAGAACATGAATTACCCTACCAAATTCATTTTATAAAAATCTCCTTCACCATTTATTTATATCTAACCCAAACTCTATTATTCCTACCTCTTAAATATTTCCCACATCTATAATTAAATGAGTTAATATTTATAAAGCACTTAAAAAGAGTACCTATCCATCTGGTAGGCATTATATGTTTGCTAAGTAAAGAAATAACATTTCTTCATTTGTTCAACCTTCATCTCACATCTGGTCTACTGAAATAGCATCCCTAATTCGTCTCCCTGCATAGGCTGTATCTCTCTCTCTTCCCACCCTCTCTGCCTCCCATCCTTTGAAAAATGGAAGTCTGATGAAATCACCCCAACCACTGTCACAAAGTTCATCAATGGTTCCCCATTAGTTTGAGGTTTAAGACCAAAATCCATAACAAGGCCTTCCAAGATTCCATGTGGTCTGGCACCATCCTAGTTCATCCTCATATCTTTCTGCTCCAGCCAAACTGGCCCTATTTTCTCCAGCCTCCAGCACATGATATTCCTTCTGCCCACCGTCCCACCCTTCCCCCAAACTCTTAACTATTTCTTCCTTCACATTTTGCTGAAATATCACTAGATCTGAGATACCTTTAAATTGAAATATGAGGTATGATAGAAAAACACGGTGAATGTTTATTTTTTTTAAAGTTACAATATTACAGTAAAAGACACATTGCTGTTATATTAATCCCCCTCAAAAAACTCCCTCTCACTTCGAACACACTTATGCCATTGTTCTGGGCACCCACTTTCTGAAGCAATTCTGGAAGTCCTCTTTCGTGAGTGTCTTTAATTGCACTGTCATGGTTGTCTCAATGTCTTAAATTGATTCAAAACGTTTTCCTTTTATGGTCATATTGACTTTGGGGAAGAACCAGAAGTGGTACCGTGCCAGATCCAGTGAATAAGGTGGATGAGGAGACACCATAATGTTTTTATTTGACAGAAACTGCCATGTATCAGAAGTGATGTATGACATGGAGCAATGTCATGATGGAGGATGAAGTAAAGACACTCACGAAAGAGGACTTCCAGAAATGCTTCAGAAAGTGGCAAGAACAAGGGGATAAATGTGTTCGAGGGAGGGGGAGTGTTTTGAGAGGGATTAATGGCAATGTGTCTTTTACCATAATAATTTTTTTTAACATTCACCATATTTTTCGATCACACCTCGTATGAAGGATTAATGGAAGTTAGCTAAAGAATTTGGGTGTGTGTCTGTGTTTTTTGTGTGTGTGAGGGGTGTTCTTCATGCACTTTAATTTATGTAAGCCCCAATTTACTCTTCTATAAAAACAGCAATTTATAAACTGATGAATGGATTAAGAAAATGTCATATACCCATACAATGGAAGATTATTCAGCCATAAAGGAATAAAGTACAGATACATGCTACAAATGGTCAAACCTTGGAAATATGGTGATAGAATCACCAAAGAACACTTATAGTATGATTCCACTTGTATGAAATGTCCAGAATAAGTAAATTCATAGGGACAGAAAATAGATTAATGGATATGATGTTTCTTTATGAAGTGATGATGTTCTACAATTACAAAGTTGTACAACTCTGCAAATACACTAAAACTAACTGAACTGTATACATTAAATTGATAAATTTTATGGTGCGAGAATTACATCACAGTAAAGCTATTATTTTTTAAAAAAACAGCAATAATGGTAGCTTTCCTCAGATTTTCATAATGATTACATGAGATTTAATAAATGTATGTGCATGTGATTGCACACACACTTATGTATACACATGTATAATATGTACTTACCACAATACCAGACCCAGAAGTACTTCAATAAATGGTATAAGTATTACTTATCAAAGGACACAGATTTTAACTGAAATTTAAATAAATGCATAATTGTGCTTCTTGGGACTGGCTTTTCATTAGTTTTACAATCCAGGAAAAACATCTCTGAGCATTAAAAATTCTGTTTATGAATTTTTTTCTCATTGTTTAAAAATTCAAATGATGTATGCAAATTTAGTTTCTTAACATACTATATCTTACATTTCAGTTTATGAAATTGTAGTTAAAATACATCAATTTATTTCTTCTATGTCTGTAATAAAAACAGAATTCTTTGAAACAACTAGTTGTCATAAAATGATGGATGCAAGGTCTATAAACTAATATGTTTACCAGAGGTATTATATTGATAATAAACGCACTTGTGACCTTAATTAACATTGCAGGTACATAACTGGATAGTTCTCGGTACTGAATCTTGCCTTGTCTTACCAATTTTAGGGAACTAAGCCAGTCTTTTTTATGATAACATCCTCACTACACAGCTGGTTTTAACAGAATGTTCCTGATTCAGTTTTTAAAAGAAGTAATGCCTAAAAATGTTGGCACAAAGACGAAATTCTGAATTTAGGCCATATGAGTGTCACTTCATTGTTGTTACTGAAAGAAATAGGCTCAACTATAATAAAACTTCAGCAAAACTGCAACAACATTCTGCCAGCTAAGCAGGCCTTGAACCCAAAGGGCCTCTAGTGATTAATATAAAACATAGCATTTAACATTAACACCAATCATGGCAAAGGAATCTTACAAACATGAAACATTATATTTAATGATAAAGAATTATAATATACGTTGCTAGTAAGTGATGTTCAATGACAAAAATCAGAATTTTTTTTTCCTTTGGGAGCATAAGAGTGACATTTCAAATAAATAATTTATTTAATGGAAAAAGTGTTTCCCACTTTTTTTTTTTATAAAAGCTATTAATAAATCAGGTTTTTCTGGGTTCTTCCCAAGAAATTCACAAAACAGAATTTAGTGAAATGTGAATTGTTTTTTGAAATCACTAAGGTAATCAGTTTATATATTCTCAGTTTCCCTGAGAGACATTACCAGTATTAAAACAATCAGAGTATAAAGAGGGGTCATATATTTATCCTCCTACCTTCTTTCCTATTATTAATCCAGTTCAACGAAAATGAATATATCTCTAAGCTTTATCTTAGTTGCCTGCACATTTACCAGAACTTAACTAAGCATTAACTATACAAAGAGGAACACAAACACCATCAATCTATGCCCTCCAGACGCTTACACTCAGATAGCTGAGAAAGACGTGATGATACAATGATGTTTAAATGAACATCTGGAGAACACAACAGATGGAGAATTAAGTATCTGGCTGACTCCAGAAAAGGATGGGTCTTCAAAGGTGAATTGGAATTCATAGTGAAGCAGACAAAGGGGTGAGGAGTGGCAGTGAGGGTGCATTTTTAGGCAAAGGTAGCAGCAAATACAGAGGCACAGCAGGCTCTACAAACTAGGTAACTGGTGACAGACAGGAAACTGACGGAATTAGCAAGGCCTAGCTAGATGATGAAAGGCTCCGTCCCAGAGGGGGAAAGAAGTAAGGGGAGAGACAATCAGAGAGGTCGTTTAGAAGGAACTCTTGGCAGCAGTGTTGAATATGCAAACAGGAGAAACAGGAAGCGATAACAATAATCCAGGTAATAGGCAGACAGAAGCCTGACTAAGGCCAGTTGTGTGGCAACAGAAGGCAATTGTAAGGATAATTTAGAAGGAACAAAGATGACTCTTGGTAAATGACCGAAAGGAGTAGGGAGAGAGAGTATACGGGTGAGAGAGGATTGTTCCACTCGCCCCTGGTTTCTGGCTCAGGGAAACTGTGGATGGCAGGACTGCCTACCACCCTGGGGAACATCCTGTCATTCAAGACCAAACGCAATTCAATTCCTTTCCCTCTAAGTCTGCTCTGCCCCCCTCTGGTTGAATATGATCCCTTCCATCTCTGCACTCCCTGTTCTTTTTTGTGTGTGTCAGTCATTTGGTAAGTCATAATACATATGGAACACCTCTCATTTAACTTCCTTCTGTTAACTGTTCATGTATATTTACTCTGACTAAACTAGAAGTTCCTTATGAGCAAAGATCACATCTATTTTTTTACAGCACAGGATATACTCAATAAACGTTGCCTAATTCAAGTGTTAGTATTATGAAAAGATCCCTAGGAAGAGACAGATAACTACTGTTCTAGGGTCATTAATATATTTTATTTTCATTCTCTCCCTCTCTCTCTCTCTTTCTCTCTCTCTCAAAAGACATCCACAGATGCTGATGAAATAAAAACATCCTCCCATGTTCCAGGGCTAGGGTACACACAGTATTAGTTAGGGCCTTACAGAACAATGGATTTGTAATTTCTTTATCAACCAATTGCTTTACAACTGTAAAAAATGCCTTCAAAGAGATTTGTACTACGAATGTCTAAGGGCAACGAAATGCCCACAAACTGAATCACTGTATTACTGACAGCTAACAAAGACTTTTACACACATCTGTTTTTGGTTTACTCTTGGATTTAGGGAATGCGATTAAACGAGATTTGGCTGTGGCTGGTTACAAGGTTCAGGCAATGATATACAGAAATGTTTAAACGGCCACAAAACAAAATAACCACAAAGTTCACAAGTATTTAAGCAAACTAGGTTTTTACAAGACAAGCTGCTGTGATATAATCTAGCACAGTTCCACTGTAAAAACCCATTCATTATAGCTAGATTCTCACTATAAAACCGTATCACTATTTAAAAAAAAGAAAAGTACATGGTGAGGATGGAGGAAGCAGGAGGGGGAAAGGGGAAAGAAAGATTAGAAAGCATACTCGAGTTTATTTTATAAAAATGTGTTCTATATTATCCTTTTAAGCAGTAAAAGTATTTAATTTAGTCAGTAATTATAATTCTCCCAATATTTTAACTATGTATATTCACTTAGAAACTTTCCTTACTAATATAATTTTCAGCCATCTGGCACAACAGTTATCTCCATATGGAAGAATTACTTACAGATCAAAAGTAAAATAAATACAGAGATTATGAATGCAGTCTATTTGGCATAATACAAATCTCCTCAAATTATATTCTACAATGCTTTATCCTAAGAGTTTTTTCCCCACCATATCAATGTTTGGTCTTTTATATTATTTGTTTATAAAACAAAACTACACTAAATAAACAGTTTAGTAAAGAGTTAACTGGAAAAAAATTAAATGTAGTCTGTCATATTTTATTCATTTTGTTGCTCAGGCACCAGAAGCACAGTTGGAAGCAAGAATAACTGGGTTCTAATTCCAGTTCTTTGCCACCGCATGACCTTGGAAAAGTCACATTTTTTTCCCTCACACTTCAATTTTCTTTGGGCAAAACAGACATTACAACAGAATGTTTGTTGCTTAATTTGTTAGTTTAGTTCATATTATTAAGATAATTTTGGCCAAAAAAAAGACTATGGTAATAAATAATTTCTAGAAGTGCTTTGAGATCTTCAGAGAAAAGTGCCATTGGAAAATACTGGAAATACTGAGCAAAATCAATATTTCTGCCAAACCCACATATTAGGAAGGGAGTTGTGGACAAAATAATAGCTCCATCACATTAGTTTTATTGACTTATTAGAACTTTGAAATATAAATATATCTCCTGAATGTTCTTTATCAGAAAATTCACTACATATGAAAATTACTCATTGTAACGTCAATTTTAGGTATAGGGAAAAGTTATGCTCAAATGTATTAAACCATTTGATGCCTTAAGATAGCTGATGCTGTTTCACACATTTTGTGCTACCAGAACTGTGGAATAGTACTGGTATCCCATAACCCTGCAGAGATCAGAGTCTATCTGTCATCTTTTTCCCCCATTTTTCACCAACTGAGAGAAAGTTTGCCAGGATGATACAAATGAACAATAAGGAAGCCACGGCTGGTCAAAGACTATTTAACTACCAATATAACAACTGCCCGGGGTGTGCACGTCTAGATTTTCTATCTTCCTGATCACCACTGGAGAAAATGTTCCCCGATGGGGATTGGTTTAAAGAATTAGCATGCAAGAAATGGCACTGACCATGCCTCAGCGTTCCTCCCACTGAGGCATGTATACTTACAGCTGCTGCTCCAGGACTTTAACAAGGACTTTATGCTAATTTCAAAAAACACAGAATCCTGTAGACTCAACATTGTGTCAACCAGCTGCAACGGCAGAAGCGGCGGCGGCGGATTTGTTGATCTCTCTCCCCAGCCGCTGTCCCTTCTCTTCTCACAGGCAGCCGAGTCCTGACCCACAGTGCCTGGCTTCATTACCATGCAGTCTCGCAGTGACGCACAACTATAGTGGAACGCTGAACGCTGCTGAATGCAGATGAACCATCACGCTGAATAAAAGCTTACGAGTTTATTGTAAGTGCCCTGAAGGACATCCTCACCTTTCTTTACGTAGACATACACGTGGCCGCAATGATCTCTGTTTATGCTTCCGTTACCAGTTTTGATGAGCTGTGTTTCCAGCTGCTTTCAGGGGACTCACTACTGCTAGTAAACAGACAAGGGTAGAGCTCTGCCCTTGGATGCCAACTTTTCTCACTAGCAAAGGGCCTTAGAAATTAAAAAAAATGCATTTGGAGCTGGCATGAGATCTTTAAATCTCTTCCTGTAGTAGCTGACCAAAACCAAATTTTTTAAAAACGGTGGTCTTTATCCCACCCTCCACTATCGGCTTCCTCTAGGAGATTTTAGTAGTAAATTCTCTCCACCCATCCACACACCCAGGCAGTAGCAGTGACTTTTTCAGCATGCTTATGATGATACCGAGTCCACCGCCTCACTTAAACCCATGGGAGGGAACGCTGGATAATGGAATGAAAAGATGATGTAATGAACACCACGGCAGAGCCTCCATCGGTGCTCTAAAACTGCTCAGCTCCAGACAAAGTTTCCTCTGCTTCATGCGATTCATTCAAAAAAGAGAACTCTATTATAAGAATGAGGTGATTTTAAAACATCTATTCTTAATACAGCACATAATTCCCCTAAACATCTTATAGTCACATTATCAATGAAGAGCAAGAAATCCTCTGGTCAAATAAAATATACATTTTTTAAAAACTCCTATAGAAACTGTTTTAAAACTGAAAACTGACACTACTAAAAGCTTAACCGCTTTTTAAAATAGGAGAAAATTTTCACAATCGAACCCAACAAATAATATTTTGTTAACAGAAGAAAAACATCTTGACCTCATAGTTTATTTGACTTTGAAGGTCAGTATGGCATGTGTTTTTCCATATGTGGCATACATTTCTATTGATCCACTTAAAACAACAAAAATAAGTAAATTCAGTGACCAAAGGCACAACTAAATAAATTTATTCATAGATGAATGGCTCGACACTCTATTAAAAGCTAAAAGAACATCCTCCCATGCACAAGTATCATACACTAATTGCAAAAGATAATCATAGTTATTAAGACATATTCAGCGGGAAGAGTATTGATGGGAGTGTCATTTAAAGCTTGCATTTCTTCAGAATAGTTCAAGAAATCTGGAATAAGTCCAGGCCATTTCTACTCCTGAAGACACCCAAAACCTTACACTCAAACCAGGGCTGGAAATGCTAACCACAGAGAACCCCAATGCCACACCACCATTGTTTGGGCACATCTTTTTTTTTTAGCTGAGCTATCCTGCCACCTGTTGGCAGCTCAGCGGCAGCTCAGCTTAGGCCAGGCATCGAACTGGCAACCCTGATGCTCAGAGCTCGCACTCTTGAGTGAGCTCTTAACCCACTGAGCCACT
This sequence comes from Hipposideros armiger, assembly GCF_001890085.2. NCBI lineage: Eukaryota > Metazoa > Chordata > Mammalia > Chiroptera > Hipposideridae > Hipposideros > Hipposideros armiger. The sequence goes on along the minus strand of NW_017731946.1, from coordinate 205,272 downwards.
CGGCCGGCCCTGGTCACATCTTCTTGATGGTAGTAGACGTCTCAGGGAAAATTAAGAGCAGGGTTTCGCCTGGTCTAGTGCAACACAAATGCCTCATGGTGTGAACGTGAATAAAACACATTCCACAGTTCAAAACACTAGCTACTGCATCCCATTCTTATACATCAACAATGTATGTCGACAAACAAAAGGCTCTGAGTTGTACACAAACCAATATAATTTTTCTTTTTAATTACAGTATTCTCCAAAGTGATTTGACAATCCTCTTTTCATCAAATAGCTGTTAACAAGTTAGGGGAATAAGCTGATGTAGACCCATAAACACGACACCATTAACTGTCAAGACTCGGAACTGCACCATGTCAGCAAGCAGACAAGTTTGGAGGCATACACCCTGATGTTTTCACATATTTTTCCTACCCCTACTGAGCTAAGCCTATCAGCCTCACACAAATCTTAAAAACTATATAATATTATTTGATTATAATATCCCACCAAGGTAACCAAGATTAATTCCTAGTAAACATTTATCATCTATAAAACAAGCAAAACTAACTTATACACAATGTCAGAGTAGAGAACTTCTTTTGGGGGTATGGTAAATAATGGGTGATTGTCTCACAAGCTTAAAATAAAGATTCTCTCCTGCTTGAGTTTTGTTTAGACAGATCTAAAAAAATAAATCAGAACTTAAAAGTTTCTATTATATCTAAGCAGTCTGTTACTATGTACATACCGCCAAAGCAAAGCAAGTTTCTTGGGAACACAGATGCATAAAATTAATTTCAGGGCTTATTTTGGGAATTCCATTTTACATACACAGGGACTTCCTTGTAGACAGGGGCTGAGTGAAAATGATACTTTCCATTTATATGGAAAATAATTCAATAGGCCCATGTGGGCAGAGCCTGGGCTCTGAACTTGATTCCAAAATGTAAAGAATAAAATAAGTAATGGTACTATTCCAACCATGAATCACGACTTTAACTAAAGTTAACTTCCTTTCTAACCCTAAACTTTTTAACCCTTACTAAACTTTTATCACCCAAATCACTAAAGTAGATTAACTAGTAGAACTATATATGTCTCTGCACCCAAAAATCCTTCTAGAAGACCAGGGTAGAGTCCCACTGTATTCTGAATGCTTTCTCAATCCCTCAATTACCAGTCCTATTTTTAAATTACACAGTTATACTCCTATCCTTCATCAGGTGAGTTCTCTATCCTTAACCTTTCAATTAATCACAGAAACACACAGCCCAGAACTTACTGCAAGCTTGCCAAAAAGAAGAGTCAGAATGTCAGTCATCTATTTCATTCAATCTATACATTCAGAATTCTTCAAGTTGTAGCATGCATTTATATAGTTTTGGTCTCATCACCATAAAAAGATAGCTGCAGGAAATCATTGCTCAACGCCATATCCTTGGAAAAGCAGAAAAATCTATTTTGGATAATTTCCTCCAACTATATTCCTCCCTGCCTTTTAGATTATTATCTATTAAAGAATGCTTTTTGAATGATAAGATGTCAAATATTTTTAAGAAATTCACAATTTCAGTATTATCAGCCTTTGCTGAGGTCCGTTTGGCATGGGCCAGGTACTGTAAAACACTGGGTACAAAAGATAGCTGTGGCAGTTCTCTTGCCCTTAATGAGTTAGAAAGTAGGTTTCCCTCTTTCTTTTAATCAATTTCCATTTAATTCTATGCCCTTTCACTGGCATTTAAGGATTCATGGAATTAGTTACTTGTTTTACATTTCTGAGTAGAAGGTTGATAGAGGTACTGTCTAATACTCCAAAGAACGTATACCAGGAAAAATTCTCAGTAAATCCTAAAAAAATGTTGCCCTTTAGAAAAAGGATCCAAACAAAATGTTCCTCAGCATATAATGAAGTTTGGATTTAACTGAACATATCCTGCAATACAATTCTCATTGGAATTTAATGTTCTACCTACTCAAAGGAAATAAGTCTTCAATTATTAATGTTCTCAGGAAGAGAGCAAATATATGGATTATTACTCATATTATCACCTTTTTAAATATCTCAAAAAACTATTAAAATTGGTATCCAGAACAACCATAATATAGAAAAAACAGAAGCTTGGCAAGTTTTTCCACACAAAATACCAAATATCCTATCACTCCTAGAACCTTCAACAGCCCCCACAGATTTCAGCCTCTTCAAAAAGTTCTCACCTTTTCTGGACCTTACAAAAGAGACTGAAAGGCTTTAGGAATAGAAGAAAAGGTGCCCTCAGGTCTATTAGGTAATGAACACCACACATGAAATACAAAATAAGAAAGAAAATGATTTCAAAACTCATTTCATATTTTGCTTTGAAACCTCATTAAATAAATGCAACAAAATATTAACAGTAATTATAAATTGCATCAGTTAACATTTACTTCTTGATGTACTTCTACTTACTTCTAATTCCCAAAATTTGCTACAATGAATTTGTTTGAACATTTTTAAACTGCATTACACCAAGAAAGCACGGCGCCTTGAAGAAGTGGCTGATTCTAGGGCTAGAACACAGACTACACAAGAGAAATCATAGTAGAGCATGTTGTAGGGCCAAAAAATAGGAAAGGGACAAAGCTGTAACAATTTGAGCAACAAAATAAACAATGTAGTTTTGAAATATAACCCAAGCAGTAAAATAAATATCCATGAATCTACACTGATATAAATTAATTATTAAATAAATACGTAAGTAAAGCGTGCTATATCTCACATTGCACAAAAGGAGTTAACCTAGCACATCTGACTGGTATCCTTTGAAAAGTCCTGCTTACAAGATTGGCCTTGGCTGGCATCTAAGAACTTAGATTTGAAGAGGGCCCCACCATTCCCAGAGCTGATTAAGAGTGTGCCTCACTATGCCTAAACTATTCAAATAAACAATATAGTTTATGCTGAACATCTGCATTCCTCCAGGGAGTCTAAAACTTTGATATATGCCATGCAAGGGGTACCTATGTGATCAGCCCCAGTAAAAATCCTGGGCGCTGAGTACCTAATGAGCTTACCTGGTCGGTAACATGTCAGCTATGGTGTCGCAGCTCACTGCTGGGCACTCAATTGCCTCCTCTACGATGCTGCTGGGAGACACTCTGGAAGACTGCACCTGGTTTCCCTGAATTTTGCCCCACCTGCCTTTCCACTTTGCTGATTTTGCTTAGTATCCTTTTGCTGTACTTAATCATAGCTGTAAGTACAACTATATGTTGTGTCCTGTGAGTCCCTCTAGCAGATCATTAAGTGTGAGGCTGGTCTTGGGGACCCCCTGACGCACATTCAGAAGAATTCCAAATAATTTATGGAGACACTTCATCCTAAAGAAGGAGGAGCATTAATTAATCCCTGACCCTTAAAAGTAGGAGCTATATTTAGTGACTTCCTCCCAAAGAGTGAAATACAGAAAGCAGGGGAAACAGTAATTTTACTGTGGAGAAACCTGATAAACGTTACACCTCAGCCAGGAGATCAAGTTTAACATCATCAGTGATAAGTCCAGAGTATGCATTCTTGATATGATGTCATGAAAATGGCACTTAACCTCTGTGTTCTTCCTCCAAAGACCCACAACCCCAGTCTAACCAGGAAAAACACATCAGATAAACACAAACTGAACAGTCGAAACAAATACCCAACCAATACTCTTCAGCACTATTATGGTCATAAAAAACAAAAAACAAGGAAAACCTGAGAAATTAATACAATTGAGTACCCAGGGCATTCTGCAGATACTCCAGAAGGGTCATGCCTTATTTATTAATGGGCTAATGGCAACATTAAACCCTCCTTAACATAGCTTCAAAGGACCCAAACCAAGCCTCAAAGGTTTAAGCTATCTGCAAGTAACAAAATCCAGCTTTCAACAATGTCACATTTACAATGCCTAGCATCCAATTAAAAATTATGAGATGTGTCAAAAAGCAGGAAAGTGTGACCCATAAAATTAATAAATAGAGCAGATTATTGTAGAAATGACAGAGATGATGAAATTAGCATATGGGCTCTTAAAAAGCTATTAAAAATAGGCGTTGGGGCAAGCCGACAGTGGCTCAGTTGGTTCAGAGCACGAGCTTTGAGCAACAGGGTCGCTGGTTTGATTCCCATATGGGCCAGTGAGCTGCACCCGAGCTGAGCTGCTGCTGAGCTGCCAACAGGCAGCAGGATGGCTCAACTGGTGAGAGCACGTGCTCCTAACAATAAGGTTTCCGGTTCCACTCCCACATGGGATGGTGGGCTATGCCCACCTGCAGCTAAGATTGAACACAGCACCTAAAGCTGAGAAGCCGCAAGCTGCCGACAGGCAGCCAGATGGCGACTAGACTTGGAGCTGAGCTAGCTGCGCCCTCCACAACTAAGACTAAAGGACAACAACTTGGCTGTTTCTCTTCCTCAATTCCCCAACACTGTTCCCCTTCCCCAGTTCCCCAGTAAAATCTTAAAAAAAATAAAAAATAGGCACAAAAACTTAAAAGAAAAAATAAACACAATGAGAAGAGAATAGAGGATATAAAAATAGACTCAAAGAGAACTTTGAAAGATAAAATATACAATATTTAAAACAATAAATTCATTGGGTGAGACCCAAGAGATTAGATTCTGTGGAAGAAAAGATCAGTAAACTTGGAAAAATGTAAATAGTAACTCTCCGAAGTCAAGTACAGATGACAAAACAATGAAAAAATGCACAAAGCCTCGGTGACCTTTGGAAGAACATCAAATGGTATAACATATGTGTAACTGGAATCTCAGATGAGTGAACCAAAAATACTATTTGAAGGAATAATGATCAAAAAAAATTTTTTAATTGATGAAAACTATAAACCCACAAATCCAAACTCATCAAACCTCAAGCAAGAATACACATATGAAAAAATGCACAATAAACTTAAGAGAAATTATGGCATACCATTATGGCCAAGACACACCATAATCAAACTTCTGAAAACCAATGACCAAAAAAAATCTTAAAAGCAGACAAAGGAAATGATACATTAGATACAGAGGAACAAAGAAAAATGAACACAGATGTCTCTTCTGAAACTATGCAAGATAGAAGTTGGAATGACATCACTGAAAAGCTTAAAGCATAAAACTGGTAACCTATAATTCTATATCCAGTGAAAACATATTGTCAAGATACAAGCAAAAACTTTTCCAAGAAAGACAAAAGCTGAAAGAATTTGTCACCCACAGATCTGCATACAAAAAACCATTAAAGAAATTTCTTCAGGCAGAAAGAAAATTATGTAAGATGAAACCCTGAATCTAGACAAATAATGAAGAGTGCCAGAAAAAGCACATCTGCAGGTAAAAAGAACTTTTGTTTCTTACTTTAAATTTTCTTTAAGTTAAATTGACTGCTTAAAGCAAAAGTGGTTAACAATGTACTGTCAGATTTATAACATACGTAAAAATAAAACATTTGACTACAACAGCACAAAGGATGGAGGGGATGAGATAAAACGAAGTATAAGATTTCAGGTTCTTACATTATACATAAAATGTTATGCTATTACTTGATAGTAAAATGGTAAATTGAAATTCATTTTGTGAACCCTAGGGCAACTAAAAAAGAGAGAAGATAATAAGCAATAGTAGAATAAATTAGAATACTAAAATAATACAATTAATCCAAAAGGTGGCAAAGAAGGAGGGGGGGAAAAATACAACAGATGGGACAAACAGGAAACAACAGGAAGATAGATTATCTTAAACCCAATCATGTCACTAATTATATTAAATATAAATGGTCTAAACACTTTGTCAAAGCACTATGCCAGGTGCTGAAGGATAATCTAGTGACTAAAACAGATCTTTGTGCCCTTGTGAGGGTTAGGATCCAATGGTGGAGATAAAGGGTGTGTGAGTGTGGGTGGGGATATGTCCCCACATACATACATGCAAATATGAAATTACAAATTGTGATTAAGGATTGTGAAGGCAATAAAGGGGGATATGGTGACAGAGAAAACCAGAAGAGTCCCTACTGAGATAAGGTGATCAGGGATGGCCACTCGGAGGGAACAGTATCGAATCTGCAATCTGTTGAGCAGTGGATCTCCTGAATAATGGATCTTTATGCTTAACCTCAAAAAGGAAAATAGATTAAAATCCGAGTACCTCTGGCTGACCAGGGTTAGAGCATCAGGGTCCTACATGCTTGGTTCTTCCAGTTGTCTGAGGAGACTTGCAAAGAACCCCTGAAATACCCATAGGGCTCCAAGAAATACTGAAGGTGATAAAAGAATGTAGAAGAGTTGTGAGCAGGAACAAGGTCAAACAGGCCACTTCATTAATTAGGTGGAGAATGGACTTGAGAACAGAACAGAAGTCAATGGGCTATTTAAATTGCTAAGGTGAGAGATAATGGCTAAACAAATAAATAGTCTGAATACTTAGAAAAATTCATAAAAGGGCAGTAAGGATGGAAATAAGAGGACAGATTCCAATTTTTCCTAATAGATACTTCTTGACGTATCTGGTGACAGACAGGATAGGGTAAAAAAACACCCCTAGGCTTAGGTGACTATATGAATGGTGGTACTAAATGGGGAGTGAGCCAGGAGCAGGTCACATCAAAAAGAGTTCTTGGCAATACACATCTGAAGTACAAAAGGGATGTCAGGACTAGAGTGAAGAGAACATACAGCCAAACAACCAACCCCACAAGCTGTCTGGTTATCTTCAACATCGATCAGGGGGAAAACTGAATTCATTATTTTTAAGTACTTGCGAGCAAGCAATAACCACAAATTAATGGATTCAGCTGAACTGAAGACAAATAAAATAACAGCAACAGAAAGAAGACAATAATTCAAATACAGCACTATGAAAGGGCAAACAAAACAAGCAAGTGAGTAATGCAGGCAAGCTGCTCTTGAAACATTTGGTCCAGAATTCCATCCAGATTTCTGGATAGAAAAGGTTCAGGTCATGTCCAAATTAACAGCTTATTTTAGAAGGATAAATCAAGTTTCTAAATTAATGGTTATAGGTATAAAAGCATTTCTAATAAAGGTTAAGTGTTATACCAATGTCGTAGATTGGACCAGTCAATGCACCAATATCTTCACAAATCAGCAACATAAAAGGAATAAAGAAGCATTTCTACTAAGCTCTGTATTTTGGGAGTGGTCACCCATGCAGCAATTCTATTATTTGTGTATGCCTTAAGGTACAATTAATGTTACCTTCCTGACAGAGGGTATTTATTAATAGCCCAATTGTTCCTAGCTTTTGGGGTTAAGTTCTTTTTATATATTTCACACATAAAAACCAAAAAACAAAAAAAAAACCTCCAAAAAAATTGCTTCCTCTGCTTAAAATGAAGCTGTCCAGGCCCTGTAATCATACTTTCTTCTTTGCCCTAACAAACCATACCAATTTGCTATCATTTGGCCCTGTGCTAAGATACTATTATTTCTTGAATGAAAAAAAGAATCTGCTGTTTCTAATATATTTAAAATTGATTCTTGAAAGCCTAAGAATTCTAGACATCAGAAATTATTTTTAACTGTGAAATAATGTTTGAAAATACTGTTAATAAAAATCCAGATTAAAATTTTTCTACTCAAAAGGCTACTGGTACTGGATTTGTATTTTTATAATACACATAGTATATATTCACTCCCAGGAAAGAGATCATTAATACTAAGGTACTTTCATTGTTAATACACATTACATAGAATTATTGAAAAGAAAGGGGTGTATGCATTACAATTGATCAATCCTCCTAGAAAAGAATAGGTAAAACTTTATGAACCATGAACGGAGTGAATATAAAATGTATTGTCCGGGCCGGCCGAGTGGCTCAGTTGGTTAAGAGCTCGCTCAAGAGTTTGAGCTCTGAACAACAGCGGTTCGAGTCCAGCCCGAGCTGAGCAGCCGCTGAGCTGCCAACAGGTAGCAGGATGGCTCAGCTAAAAAAAAACAAAAACAAAAAAAACAAACAAACAAAAAACGTATTGTCCAAAGCAGGACTTTTTTGAGCATGAAAATGGGCACTGTTAACAACATTCCAGAACAGAGATATAACCTGTCAACGGTCCAAGGTCCCTGGAGACCTATGGTCACTTTCTCTATGAAGTACCCACCACATAGTAAAGACTCACTATTTCCTGCCAATACTTGCCTCTCTGAATTTTTCCTAGGTTGTCAGTAGCATAATAAGTTTTCAATCAACTAGAGGTTTTTATTGTTAGAGCCACCTTTGCTATCACTCTTCAAACAGTTTTTAAACAAAGGGGGAAGTCAGCAAGGTTGAAATAAAGTATAAGAAGAAGAGTCTAAATCAGAAAAGGAAAGGAAGAGTCAAACTGTAGAAGCAACTCAATGTAAAGACCAAAAAATTACATTGAGGAAGGAGAGTACCAGCAGTATTAGGAAGAAAAGGTGAAGAGATTGCCCAGTAGAATTAAACGGGCCAACCCAAAACACAGAAAAATCTTTATGCATGGTTAAGTGTACTATATTTAAAGTAACTTAGAAGAACCTACCTTCATAATCTTAATATTCTTTAAAGCCCCATTCTAAACTCAGTAAATAAGGACCCCCCTTTTTTTTTTTTTTGAAGATCCCCCAGGTCATTCTTAAGCACATTCAAAGTTAAGAAGAGCTACTTTAAATTACACAAATATAAACATTTCTTGCTTCTGTCATTTTAAGCACACATCTATACTTACTTAAAAATAGAGACTGGGAAACTCTAGAAGGTCTAAAAAATAATAACGAGAAATTTTCTGTATTCCTTACAAGAACTTTTTTTTTCCTTGTAAGAACTTTTTAAGAGTTTTTTCGTTTCTCCATCATGTAGACTAGAAATAAATATATTCTTGAGAACAGTGTAAGATATCATCAGACAGCTTGCCCAATCTTAACCAAATCACTTTTTAGGGGGAAAAAAAATAACTATCAAAAGTTTAAATAAAAGAGGCATTTAAAATTCAGGTAAGGTGATAAAAATTTACATCTGTGATATTTAGGGTTATTTTGGATAACTGTTTATCTTTAACAGTTTAAATGAAAAAAATCGACGACGAAATGTCTGCTTTGCTGATACAGAACTTAGAAAAATGGAATTCTAAAAGACTGATCCTCATCTTAATCACCAGCTTTGTACAAAGATCACCTGAGATTGTCTAGGATACGTATATAGCTAATTTATTCTTTTAAACAAAATAATAACGAGGCTTCATCAATTGGCTGGACAGGGTGACAGAGATGGGTGGAAGGTACAGGTATAGCCTAGAGGACAATGAGTTCCATTGTGGAAAGGTCCACAAACAGAATGACCGGTAAAAGCAACCATTTCAGAACTCCAAATCAGGATACTCAGGGCATACTGAAAATATGGTAAATCAACAATTTTGATCTTTAAAGAATAAATCATCTGGCCTTCCATAAACAGTCACAGAATCACAGATTTTTTTAACTGGAGAGACATTAACGATCACATAACATAATCCCTTAAATTTTAGATGAGACAACTGAAGCCCAGGGAGAATAAATGATACAGCTGGATTCCAAGTCAAATCAATAAATATTTGTTGAACATCTAACTCTGGATAAAACACTATTCCAAGAGTTACAGAAAACACAAATCAGTGTAATATTGGACCCTTCTTCAAAGCTTCCATTCTCTAGTTCCCAGGTAAGGTACCCGCACATAGCTCTCTAATGTTAGCAATGTTCTTTTCCATATTCTAGCTCAGGGGTTGGAACATTTTGGCCCACAGGCCACATCTGGTTCATTGCCTGTTTTTGTAAATAGAGCTGTACTGGAACACGGCCACACACATTCATTCACGTTATCATCTAGGCTTATTTTGCTCTACAACGAGGCAGAGCTGAGTAGTTGTGACAGAGACTTGTGGGCTGCAAAGCCTGAAGTATTTCCTATCTGGCCCTCTACAGAAAAAGTTAGCATTGCTAGCCTCTGTTCTACATCAACGTTTGCTCGACTTGAGGTTTGTTTTTCTTTTTGCATTTGAAACTAATGGAAGGCTGGTTTTGCCAGGGGAACCAATGCCCACTGAGCAATGTGCTAGATGGTCCTGAAGGAAAAGTCAGTGCACTAAATATGGTAATTTACAGCAACTCTCGGTAACAAGTAAAAACTTACTCTGGCACATAAAGGACAAGAACCACAGGACAGAGAACTCTAACATCCAACAAACACTTACTAACTGCTTACTAAGGGTTTGCCATTGGGCTAAGCTCTGGGAATACCCACATAAATAAGACCAACTCAGTTCACAAAGAACTCACTATCTGGTAAAAGAAACAAGACATTTATATTAAATGAAATAATAGAAGCTAGTGGACAATGAGTTAGAGTTCCGACTCAGAGAATAATGAACTGAGGTTGGGGCTGGAAGAAACTATTCAATCCCAAGGACAGTCAGACAAAGACTTCTATTCCCCCTGCAGAGTTCCAGTTTCAGGAAGTCACCAGGATTGGAAGCTTATAACTATCTATAGTTACTTCAACCCAAAGGCCACTGCCTGTATGTGGGTGGAGTTAACCCTTGCATTGCATGGTGCTTCCTGAATTTCTTTTATAGCACACTATATTTTTGTTTAACCTTTCTAGTATATTCCATTAGTTTAACTTAGATTTAGCTTTAGTCATCTTAACCTACTTTACTGTTTTTTAACCTCACCTTTATTATTTTCTTTCACATATTCTGATACAGATATTATTTTTATCATCTTATTCATCTTTTTACACCATTATTATTTCAGCATGTTTTGCCTAATATTTATGTATTCTTCTTACCCCTTGTGTTTCAACTATTTTATCTTAGATACAATACCTCCTTTATCCTGCTTCTTAAATGAGAATAAGCAGGAGTGATCATCGAAATACCCAGCCACCAGGAAGGTACGGTAACTGAACAATTAGAACAAGCTCAGCCTCAGAGTGGAGGTGGGTCCTAGGGGTTCTGGGGTGCCTAGGTCTCACCCTTTAGTTGATGAAACCTGGAGTGGTTCAAGAGGGTTCTGGGGTAGGGGCAGGAGGACTGAAGTAGCAGGAGCACTTGGGAGAAGAAATGGAAAAATAACTAAAAGCAACTGATACTGTAATATTTTAACAACCAACATAACCATACTGTATAAATATCAGTTCTGTGATTGGGAAACAGCAGAGTAAGTGGAACAGAGAAAAAGCTATTCCATGCCCCTTAAAAAAAGAGAGACAGATGTATCTTTATTTCATTTATGTTTCTTTCAAGTCCCTTTTAAAAGCCAAAGAAGTAAAGATCCTGACACTAACTCTAGCCATACTTAACTGCCCCAGTTTTTAAAACTACATATCCATGTAACTTGAGGACACAGTCTAAAATGATCCCTTTTAAGCAGCGATTCTCAACCTGTGGGTTGCGGGTCCTTTGGGGGTCCAACGACCCTTTCACAGGGGTCACCTAAGACCATCAGAAAACAAAAAGATATTTACATTACAATTCCTAACAGTAGCAAAATTACAGTTATAGAGTAGCAACGAAAATAATTTTATGGTTGGGGGTCACCACAACATGAGGAACTGTATCAAGGGGTCGCGGCATTAGGAAGGTTGAGAACCGCTGCAGTTTTTGGCTAACTTTAAAAACAGCCAAGAGAAACTACTGACATAATAATGTGGCAATAACTTCTAAATCACACAATCACTTGGCAGTAGTTATTTAGAAGAGCACACACTGTGGACCAAGAAGGAAGCACAGGAAAAGGTGGTGCAACTCAAGCTCCCATGAGCTCTCACATACCTATAAATCACATGCAAAAATATTTTTGAATTATACACAGTAAAAGACCTAGATCCAAATTCCCAGGACATTTTTTTAAGATGGAACGCTCCAAGGATAAATTCTAGATAAATCTGATTCATCTAGCTCCAAGACAAAAATCCAAAAGTTTTTGCAAATAATACTAGCCATCAAATAGTGAACTATGTGTCAATTTTGCTGCCATTTTTTTGTAATCTTGAAAACCATACTACAAAGAAGGTATCATTCAAGCTGACAGGTGAGATTAACTGACCTAGAGAGATTAAGCAGCCTAGTTAAGGTCACACAGTCGGTCATTGGCAAAGCTCCGCTCAGTCTGGATCAAAGCCTCACTCCACTTCCTTCTCAGCACTTCACTGCCTCTCTCCCATCATGCCTGTGGGTCTTCCCAATATTTCTCCTCTATTATGAGAATTCCCAGATTCAGAGAAAGAATGAATGTAACAAGCCAATAAGGCTTCCCCTACATCCTCCAATGATTACTGCCTGAAAAGTACTCCAAAGGACCTCTTTTTTTAAAAAAAGATTTGTATTAAAAATATAGCTAACGGGCCGGCCAAGTGGCTCAGCTGGTTAAGAGCTCGCTTGGGAGCACCAGCTCTGAGCAGCAGGGCTGCGGTTCGGATCCCACATTGAGGGCCAGTGACGCTTGCCCTATACAGCTAAGATGGTGAACAGCAGCTCGACCTGGAGCTGGGCTGCTGTGAGTTGCCGGCGACAATGTAGGCGGCAGCAGGGCTGCAGTGGGCTGCCGTGAGCTACGTGAGTGAGTGGCTGGCAGCCAGCGTGAGTGGCTAGTAGCCGGTGTGAGCTACCGGAAGCCGCTGTGAGCGACGACCAACGACCGGCGACCGATTGCCTCACCCGGGAAAGAGCACAATTATCATACCAACATGGGCCAGTGAAGCGACGTCCTCCACAACTAGACTGAAGAACAAAACAGCAATTTGTCTACCTGTCTGTTCCCCTTCCCCGATTCCCCAACACTGTTACCCTCCCTCCAATTCCCCAATAAAATCTTTAAAATATATATATAGCTAACATACAATATTATATTAGTTTCAGGGGTACACCATAGTTATTCAACATTTATATAACTAAGTGATCACCATAAGTGCAGCAACCACCTGACACTGTTCCATGCTATCACAATATTATTGACTATATTTCCTATACTGTACATTACATCCCCATGACTTATGTTTTATACTTATGTCTTATTCCCCTTCACCTTCCCCACCTTTTCAAATTTTACAATTACATTTCACATTCAATATTATTTTATATTAATTTCAGGTGTACAGCTTAGTGGTCAGACATTTACATAATTTAAGAAATGATCGCCCTGACTAGTCTAGTACCCACCTGGCACTATACATAGTTATTTCCTTATCATTGACTGTATTCCTTATGCTTTACTTTACATCCCCATAACTATTTTGTAACTACCAATTTGTACTTCTTAATCCCTTCACCTTTTTCACCCTGCTTCCCCAACCCCCTCCTATCACCCCAACAAATCTAGCATCCATCTGACACCATACATAGTTATTACAATATTACTGACTGTATCCCTTATGCTGTACCCTACATCCTCATGATTATTGTGTAACAACCAATTTGTACTTCTTAATCCCTTCCCCTGTTTTCACCCACACCCCAACGCCCCTCCCATCTGGCAACCATCAAAATATTTTCTGTACCTTAGTCTGTTTCTTTCTTTCTTTTTTGTTTGTTTGTTTCATTCTGTAGATTCCATATATAAGCGAAATCACATTGCATCTGTCTTTCTGTCTAACATGCTGCACTCAGCATAATACCCTCCAGGTGCACTTATGATGCAACAGATAGAAAGAACCCACTCTGCTCCATGGCCGAGCAATATTCCATTGTATTGGGTTGTCGGAAAAATCATGACGTATTTTTTTTGTTTTTCGTTACAAAAATGCATCATGACTTTTCGGACAACCCAATATATATGTATCACCTTCTTTTTATCCATTCTTCCATCAACAGGCACCCAGGCTGCCTCCACATCTTGGCCATTGTAAACAATACGGCAATGAACATATGGATGCACATGGCTCCTCAAAGTAGTGTTTTGGGTTTCTTCGTATAAATACCCACAAGTGGGATTACTGGGTCCTTCTTTGTCCCTTGTTGTAGCCTTTGTTTTAAAGTCTATTTTGTCTGGAGTAAGTATTGTTACCCCAGCCTTTTTTGTTTCCATTTTCATGAAATAACTTTTTCCATCCCTTTACTTTCTGTCTATGTCTCTTTCAATCTTTAGTGAGTCTCCTGTAGGCAGCATATGTAAGGTTTTGTTTTCTTATCCATTCAGCCTTCCTGTGCCTTTTTATTGGAACATTTAATTCATTTACATTTGAAAGTAATTGTTGATAGATATGTAGCTATTTCCATTTTGTTATTCATAATTTTTATCTTTTTTTTCCATCTTAAAGAAGTCCCTCTAACATTCCTTGTAATACTGGTTTGGTGGTGATTGATTCCATTAGCTTATTCTTGTCTGGGAAGCTCTTTACCTGTCCTTTGATTTTAAATGATAGCCTTGCTGGGTAGAATACCCTTGGTTGTAGGTCGTAGCTTTTCATCGTGTTAAGTATTTTGTGCCAATCCCTCTGGCCTGCAAAGTTTCTGTTGAGAAATCAGCTCACAATCTTATGGGGGTTCCCTTATAAGTTACCACTTGCCTTTTTCTTGGTGCTTGTAAGATTCTCTCTTTGTCTTTAACCTTTGCCATTCTAATTATGATGTGACTTCATGGGACCTCTTTGGTTCATTTTGTTTGGGACTCTTTGTGCTTCTGGATTTGTATGTTTATTTCCTTCAACCAGGTTAGGAAAGTTTTCAGACATTACTTCTTCAAACAGGTTTTCAATAGCTTGCTTTCTCTATTCTAGGATGTGAAAGTTGTTACGCTTGATGTTGTCCCACAGGTCTCTTTCTTACATTATCCTCATATTTTGGATTCTTTTTCTTTTTGCTGATTTGATTGGGTATTTTCTAATACCTTGTCTTCCAAATCTTTGATTTGATCCTCTGCTTCATCTAGTCTGCTGGTGATTCCTTCTAGAGCATTCTTCATTTCAGGTATTGCATTCTTCACTTCTGACTGTTTTTTTTTTTTTTTTATGGTTTCCATGTCCTTTTTTATGCTTGCTATCTCTGTGTTGAAGTTCTCACTAAGTTCCTTGAGAATCCTTATAACCAGTGTTTTCAAGTCTATCTTTGGTAGGTTGCTTGCCTCCATTTTGTTCAGTTCTTTTTCTGGAGTTTTCTCATGTTCTTTTATTTGGGACGTATTTCTTTGTGTCCTCATTTCGGCCGTCTCTCTGTTTGTTTCTATGTATTAGGTAGATCTGCTATGTCTCCCAGCCTTGTCTGGGTGGCCTTCTGTAGTAGATGACCTGTGGGGCCCTGGCACAGTCTCCCTGGTCACCAGCTCCAGGTGCTCCAGCAGTGTCCCTTGTGTGAGTTGTGTGTACCCCCCTTTTATAATTGAGCCTTGATTTTTATTGGCAAGTCAGTGAGTGGAATTGACCCTCACGCTGATTGGCTGTGGGATTTGGCCTACAGCTTATGGGCTCCTGTGCAGGGGCCTTACCCCACTGAGTGGGATTCACCCCAGCAGGCTCTGGTACCTGTTGAGACCATCTTTTAGGTGTGCTGCTTGTGGAGCTAACTGGGTGGTGCTCTGCTGTGGTCTGAAGCCAGCCTCCAAGTATGTTGGTTCTGGGGCCTCTTGGAAGGGGCTCTGGTGCAGGCCCAGGTTACCCACTGCTTGTGACCCACCAGGGACTACCTGGTAGGAGCTACAAAGCAATCTGCGGTTGCTCACTGCCTGTGCTAAAGTTGGAGGCATGTGGGAGAGGACACGCTGCGAACTTAGGACAGCTGCCACCAATACCAGGCCTGGGGTAGCTCTTCAAAAAGCCAGGACACCCCAAGGCCTGCTGCCACCTGCCAGTTCCCTTAAGGTTCAGCCACTGATAAAAACTGGTATGGTCCGTAGTTGGGTGTGGCAGGGTCAGGGTCTCAGAGAGTCACTAGAGTTGAAAGCGTTGTGGTCACCAGGTTAATGTAGACTCTGGTTTGGTGCCAGTGCTGGGCCTAGAGCTACTCAGCAAAAGTCTCAGAGCACACCGGGGCCAATCACAGCTGGACTGGGGCCCATGGACTCCAACAGTTTTCCAAGAAAGAGTGCAATGCGGATGGGCCTGGCTGCTCACTGAGAAAGTGCTTCCAGAATTGGGGTAGTTGGGTAGGGTGGGGTCCCAGTGAGTCTGCAGGGCAGAGGACTGAAGCTCACTAGATCAATCAGATTCAGATTTAGCCTGTGGGGGAAGGCTCAACACAGGAAAGACGGTGACCGCCTGCCGGTTACACGGGAGTCGGACCCCACACAGGGAAAATGGTGACTGTTCTCCAGTCCTCACTCTAAAGCCACACACCTCATTCTCTCCCCACATGTCTCCAATGACCCGAGTCACTGTCCCTCCACCAGAGCCTAGGGTGAGTACCTGAGAGTGAGAGAGTATGTGCGCGGGCCATTTAAGAGAATGTCTGGATTTCCTACAGCCTTCTGTCCCACCCGGATGGTTGGAATCCCCACTGTTTTTCACAGCCTGATGTTGTGGGAGCTCCTCTTCTCAGCACCAGTACCCCGAGCTGGGGAGTCTGGTGTGGGGCTGGGGTCCCTCACTCCTCCAGGGGGAACCTCCACATCCAAGGTATCCCTCCTGATTCTCAACTGCCACACAGAAGTTTGGGGCCAACCCATTTTGCTTCTCCACCCCTACTACCAGTCTTGATATGGCTTCTTCTTTATATCTTTAGTTTTAAAACTACTGTTCAGTCAGACTTCAGATGGTTCTCCAAGTTGACTGCTCTATAATTTAGTTGTAATTTTAATGTGTTCACAGAAGGAAGCATGAACTGTGTATATCTACATCTTGGATCTTTCTAAAGGCCCTCTTACGTAAGGGAACATACTTGATTTCATGACACTATTAAGCCCAATGCTTCCAAATTCAATTTGCATAAGCAAGAAAAAATTTTAAACTTCCTCACACAGAGTGAGGTACAAGGTATCATTTGGGTCAGGCCAGAAATTCCATAGCAAACTGATTATTTGGAGCTCAGTTTCTTCCCAAATATTGCCTTGCCCAACAACAACCTTTTTATCACATTTGAATTCCAAATGATTCTCCTCCTTCGGTCTATTGTCACTACAAGCATTTGAAGTGTCAGAAGAAAGCCTCATCTCAGTGTTCTCCTAGGACCTTCTCTAAACACTCTATTAACAATCCAGTCTTTGATGAAGACTTAAATCACTCTTTACTCATTTCATTCCCTTGTTAAAGGTAGCTGGCCTGCCATACTATTCCTGTACTTACTATATATAACAAACGTATCAAACAAAAATGAGCTATTCTGGGGATGTAAAATCTAACCACTGAGAGCAACAGCTCTACAAAGACAAAACTGAAAGGATCACTTATTAAAAAAATCTACTTAGTAACTGTTAGCACTCCCCTTTCTTTACTAGTTATATGTAGATAGACTTTAAAGCTCAACCAAAAGGCACTTGGCATTTTATAACAAGTGCCACCTTTTGGTTTGCCCCTGCTAGTAAGCTGTCCTGAATACCTCAGGAAAGGTATACCAGTATACCAGTAGATTATTTAAATATTTATATCCCATAGAGTCATTAATACTTTGTAATGAAAAAGAAATGGTATTTCAATGTGTGTCTTTTGATTGTTTTTGTAAAAGTCATGTGAAACAGCTATTCCTTTAATCAGCTTATCTAACCAGAGTGTTATAAAAATAATTATCAACTGTTCATTAAAGTGAAACACATAGTCTTAAAGAGTAACACTTAATATATACTGGAATTAAAGTTGTTTCCTATGAAAATACAGCTCTTAGTTAAAATAAAAGCACCCAAAAAAGTATATGTTCTTTAATGGAACAATTAACCTTGGTAGATACACTAGTCTTTAAAAAAAAAAAAAGTTTATACATAAAGATTCAAAAACTTCAAAGCTGCAATAAGATGGAGTAGAAAGAACAAATGCCTGATTTTAAAATATTAATAATGTCATGACTATACTGCTTAGTAGCCAAAAAACCTCAAATAATTTGGTTAAGCCTCTCTGAACTTTTAGAACTTTGTGTAACAACCTATCTTACTGGGTTTTCAAGACAACTTAGATAACATTTGCTCATTCAACCAATATTTATTGAGCAACTATTATGCTCCAAGCCTTAAAATACATCAGTAAACAGAGCAAAGTCCATGCTCAACTTATATTCTATTTGAGGGGGGAAAGGGGGGCAGGTTAAGCATTAAATAGGCAGACAATGATACTATTTCAGTTATTGGTAAAACACAAAACAAGAAAACAGGGTCTAGAATACAGAGGGTGCTCAAAATTTTCTTTTATCTTAACATTGATAATGTTCAGTGTATCAGTATCTCTTCTTGGTGAATTATAAAAATAAATCTTATATTTACACTCATTTGTTCTTGACTCTAAGAAAAATGAACAACAAAATTAAGGTTGATTCCATCAGAATAAAAATAACCCAATCTTGGATATACAAATACTTTGCAGCTGTCACAACAGAAGCCTGTGGAAACACACTGCCTGATTCTTAGGATCTGACTCATGACTACACCTCACATTCATTGTTCTTCAATGTCAGACTACATTGTAGTGTATACTGAATCAGTGAAAGGCATTTTTTCCCCGACCAACTTTAATGTCTTAAGATAGATATTACTTGTGCCAATTCTAATATTTATCAGCGAAATCAGTCTTTGATCACATAATTAGGACTCTACACAAAAAATATGAATATTGGACTGGCCGAGTGGCAAGTTGGTTAAGAGCTGGCTTGGGACGCCAGCTCTGAGCAGCAGGGCCCAGGTTCGGATGTTATATAAGGGCCAGTGATGCTACGCCCTCTACAGCTAAGATGGTGAACAACAGCTCAACCTGGAGCTGGGGTGCCGTGAGTCGCCAGAGATGGCGTAGGCTGCAGTGGAGCTGCAGTGGGCTGCTGTAAAGCTATCATGAATGGCTGCCAGCAGAAGTGAGCTGCCAAGAGCCGCCATGAGCAGCTGTCCAGGACCCAGCGACCGATCTGCCTCACCCGGGAAGAGCACAATGGTAATACCAACATGGGCCAGTGAAGCGATGTCCTCCACAACTAGACTGAGGAACAAAAGGACAGCAACTTGTCTGTTCCGTTTCCCCGGTTCCCCAATGCTGTTTCCCTCCTCCAATTCCACAATAAAAAAATCTTAAAAAAATGAATATTTAAGCATCTTATGAACAAGATTATGTAACATAAATCTGTGAACCTTTTGATTACCTTTCCTTTATTAAGTAGGGATAGCAAATAATTTACTTCTTTAACAAAACTGCCACATTATATAACTATATACAACAGAGTCCCTTTATTATAAATTACAACTGTTAGCCAATCATGTAATCAGAAAGCTTCCTTAAAGTAGGAATCAGGGAGGACAAAGGTCAATAGGTCCACTAAAGGTTTTACTTTAACTTTACATATAAAACCCATGTTTATTCCCTAGCCTTCTGATATAGTGCCAAGTATTTATCTCTTAAGGGGAACCTGTCTTTCTTGCCAAATTCAACCCACGTATATATACATCATCTATGATTTCTAGTTCTTCAAAGTGCAGTGAGTTTAAGGTAAAATCTTAAACTCTGAGGGCAAAATCCTTCCAATCATGTACAATTCTCTGGCCTACATGTAATTCAAAATCAAATTTTTTTAGGAATTCACTTGTATGGAGTCTGACCAAAGCATTCAAATTTGCTCACACCAAAACAACTTTTTTTTCAGTCTCATACTTTGCTGAATTATGTAATACCTAATTAAATTATATTACAGGTATAATTGACATAACAGGTTTTGTATAAAACACAACCAATTCTTAGTAAGTAAGCACACAGCTCAACCTGTTGGGGGCAGAAATGGTGGCAGGAGATTTGAACAGTATGGTATACTATAGGCATTTGTTAATATGTTCTATAGAGGACTTATAATAAATCCAGTGAGTTGTTCGAGAATTTCTATACAAATCTATAAATATTACTTAATATTTACAGAAAGTTAGAAAATAAAAAAGTTATCAAAAGCAAAGAAAAATGTTCTTCAAAATATCAACTCTTACAAATTCCTCAAAATTCTACCCACATTTTTGGTAAAGAAACCATAAGCATCTAAAATACTTCTAGAGTTAAAAGTAGCAAGTAAATTTCTATATATTGCAAACTAACTTAGTTGATCCTCTCACAAAAGTACAATTATTAATCTATATTACAAGCTTGCCTAACATCTCTTGAAATAACTTTTTGAATTTTGAATTAACAACTCAAGAAGTTGAAAACAACTGATCCAAATACAAAAGTATGAGATTACACATCAGTTTTTCTCAAAGAGTAGTTCCTTCTTTGCATTACTGATATGAAATCTCTTCATATTCCTGATTTCTCCTTTCATTAAATGAGCAAACACTCTTTAGAAGAACTGTACCCAGTCATATTTGCATGGCTTCTGGCTAAACCACATTATCTCTATCCCAGAACCGCCAGTAAACAGGAAGTAAAAATTCATTCACTCTGAGTTGCAAGTAACCTATCTATAGACGGATGTGAACCACGCAGATTTTATTCTTATATACAATATAACTTTAGATTCAATCTTGAGATTCAAGAAAAGGAGTTTGATCAGTAAACTGAAATTTATGAACCAGAAAGTTTAAAACCAAATCTCTCTACAGAAATTGCTAAAGAAGTCCTTTAAATTAATTTTAACAGTCATTCCCTAAAGTTGAATTTTATTTTTGGAGAGAAACTGGGCAAGTTATTCCACAAAGAACCTGTAGCCTCTGAAATTTCAGACAACATATTCTTCATTGCACCATGATTTTGCTTTGTTTTGACTATGACTGGTAAAAAGATATATATTATGGAAAATTCCTCATTATTAAATGGAGTGCTTATGTGAAAATTAATATAAATTACAAAATCTATTACATTTTACAACATGTATGCTATACTCAAAAAATGTGTAAGATAGTGGGGGTTTTTTGTGTGTGTGGTTTTTTTTAAAAAGGAGTCATATTAAACTAGTGGGCATAGCATATTACATTTAAACACCAAGTCCAACCACATAAGTTGTGATAAAGAAAACAACTAAATGATTCAAGACTAAAAGTTAAAGTAAATTTTTAATAACTTAAATAACTGCACATATTAATATAGTCATACTTTTCACTTATTCATGTTTGCATTGTTGAACACAAAACTAAGTGCTAAAGGATTTCCAGATTTTAACTGAAATTAAGAGGCACTAACTTCTCAGTGGCTTCACCTCTACTTCATCCACCCATGAGTGAATAATATTTTTAAAAGCTTCTAATACTAGTACATTGTAGATATCAACATATATTTCTTTTTAAACTTTAAAGTTCTTTCTCCTTTCTTTTACATAATTGATATTCTTAAAACAAACTTTGGTTTCTCACAAACACTACCCTGTTTTTTAAACTGACAAGAAATAGTGTTAGGGAGAATACAAAGAAATAGGAATACTCATCTGCCCTGAGGAGCTTAAATTGAGAAATTTTTTAAAGGTGGCTTGGCATTGTCTATGCAAATTTAAAATGCACATATAAATTTATGTTAAGAAGCAATCATACAAAAGTATAATGTAATATATAAATGGATATGACACAATTTTTAATAAAAATGACAGTCATTCTAAATGTTCATCAATAAGGGGCTGATTTAATTATTACATCCACATAATGGAGTGCATTTTAAATGAGGCAGGAAGGTGTTTGTGATGTATTAAATGAAAAACCACGTATCAGAACAGTTAGGAAAGTAAACCTCATTTTTTAATTCTACAAATAAAAATGTATATGTGCACATGAAAACTATAAGAATATATATCAAACTTGCATAAGGTCTACAGAAATTCTCTTTGTACTAAATATTAAACTACATGAACAGTTATTTGTTCCCGAAAATAAAAAATTTACAATCATACAGAACATTTTAACATTTTAAAATATTTTAGCCAAAAATATAAAAATTTAAAGCATTTTTCCATCTTTTTCCTAAAGGATTTTCCTTTCTTTTAATATTTGCTAGTCACTATATGCAAAACTTATTTTTCTCCTAACACACAGCATTTGCTCAAACTTTAAAGGGCATTAAATTTAACTTTGCAGGGTTACACAAAATAAAGCCACTGTGACACAAAGTAATCACGATTATATTCAAAGATGTGACTTTTTTACATTTCACCCAAATTATTCGCTATCTTTAGAACAAAAGAATGGGGCATATTTTTAAAATAAAATTTACATAATATCTATGGTGATAGGTGAAACTTGGTATCTTATTTTTCATTTACATATCCTACAGGTTATAACAATAACATTTTTTCAATAAGTATAACACTTCATCAACATATGTTCCAAAGATCACCAAACTGTTAAGTTTCTTAATGACTTTATTTTGATTCAGAGCATAAATATTTCTACATCTAAACTTGAAGCAAAAATTTTGATACTAAAAAAATTTAGACCAACTATATATTTACATGCATTAACATTTTTAATACTTAAACTTGATTTTCAAAATAAAGATTTATGCTTACTAGAATTGATACTTGTAAAAATAATTTTACTTTCCTAAAATACTTTTTAAGGGATTGAAAATGAAACATTTTTACTTTACCAAGTTGGTAGTGGTGTTTGTCATAATTACTATGACAGAAATTGATTCCATCTTCCTCATCTACAGTTTTCTCTGATGAAAGCAAACTAAGACATCTCATCTTCAATAATCTTGGAGAACTTCCCTGAAAACCATCTCTTGTATCCAAAACCAAATCTCCAGAAAGAATGGGAGGAACAACTCTCTTTAAAAAATCCATTTTAAGGTTCTACATTACTAGACCTACAAGCACACAGAAAGGTGCTTGTACCAATTTCCTTGATGAGAAGATAAGGTACACTATTTATGTCAAAGAGCAAAGAGATGTCATGTGAGTTTAGGTGGTGCTGAACACCAGTAGGTCAAGTGCCAGCTGTTCTGAAGCTGATTTTTAGAACATTTGCTGTTCATACTGATAACAAACCAAACAGCTACTGACAATGAAGTAGCACTTTACATGTACATCTACAATGGGTGTTAACAGTAATACTGAGACCATAAAATGTTTAGCATTCATCTAGTTTAACATTTAGACTTTGAAAACTTACACTGTGATACTGTTAAGACAAATTCAATTTGGTCTGAGGTATATTATCCTTTTAAATAAACTTATAGTTGAAGTGAGAAACAGTAATTTGTATTCAAAAGATAACTTTTATTCTAAAAATTTACTAATGGACCTCAGAAACATCAAGTTTTATGGGACATGAATGGAGTCATTTAAAACTTTACATTATATTATGAACATTCCAATGTATAATCAACTGTAATTATCAATAGTAGCAACTGAAACCTTGGCATGAATTACAAAAACAAAGTGATAATTTAAAATACATGGATCTAAGAATATAAAGTATAAATATTTAATTTAATAAACCCAGTAATCAGCCTTACATAATTTATTTCCAAATAATTGGGCATTATACTAAATATTTTAAAATAGCAAAAGTAGCAGATCTTACTGTCTTAATGTAATCCAGAAGCATGACAAAATATCCCAGGGGAAGATGCCTACATAAAACTTTGAAAACTGAAATTAATATCTTCTTTTTTTTCCCTTCTTTTGCCTGCCCTCTGGTGGGGATACTAAGTGAGCAAGAAGGAAATGAAAAATTAAAGAGAACAGATAAGGCATAAACTCCCTAAGTAATCAAATTTATAACTTTGAGGATATACATCTAATAATAATTTTAAAATCTGATTCACTTAGTGAAAAACAAGCACAATCTCATTCTTCTAAGACTCAACATAAAGAAAATGATTTATATATTTTAAAAAATAAAGCATAAAATTGTCTATATAGATATCAGGAAAAACTGTTATAATGTAAAAAAAAAAATTTCTGGTTCTGAATTAATAAGTTTTTAATCCTCATTTTCCTACCACATTGATTATAAACTCAACTATTCTTTTTTTTTCTAAAGATTTTATTGGAGAATTGGGGCAGGGGAACACCACTGGGGAAACAGGGAAGGGGAACAGACAAGTTGCTGTCTTTTTGTTCTTCAGTCTAGTTGTGGAGGACGTCACTTCACTGGCCCATATTGGTATTATCATTGCGCTCTTCCCCAGTGAGGCAGTTGCTCGTCAGCCATTGGACTGCTGCTCACGGTGGCTCATGGTGGCTCACGAAACCACATGCCAGCTGCCGGCCAGCCCCACTGCAGTCTATGCCGTCTTCGGTGACTCACGGCAGCCCAGCTCCAGGTCAAGATGTTGTTCACCATCTTAGCTGTAGAGGGCGCAGCATCACTGGCTCTCATGTGGGATCCGAACCCGGGCCCTGCTGCTCAGAGCTGGTGTCCCAACCCAACTCTTAACCAACGCAACACTCAACTATTCTTTATTTCATTATTTAAAAGATATTAATTGAAGGTCTCTACCTATAACACGTTTATATAGTATTAAGGTTCAGAGAAAATTTAGAGGGTTTACTAATGCAAATCCTGTCTCAAGGAATCCTACAGTGAAAAGGGGGGAAGAAACAAGGAAGGCAAGCACAGGACTTAAATTTCTTTCCTTAAAGCAGGAATGGACCAAATAGGAAATAAAGTTGACTTTTAAAAAATGCTTCTAAGAAATAGATTCTCTCTCTCAACACTGGAACATGAAAAGCTAAAAATTCACATCTGATCAGCCTATTGCCCACACACAGAAGAAACCACCAGTTAGAACCATAATTCATATGCCTCAACAGCCTAGGAGTTATCACTGTGTCTTCCAGGGTTTGTCTGGTTATTTCCCCTCTTTATGGATATGATCTCATGTTCTTTAAAACTTATGTTTGTGGTTTTCCTCGGGCTCCTTTGCGTCTTCCTCCTTATCTGTGGAGCCCAAAAACATAATGGTACACAGCACATGCTGGTTATAAGAGGGCAAGTTTCCTTCATGTACGTTCATGATGTACAAGACAGAGACAGCCACCTGTGTCACTATCAACCCCACCTTCTGAACTACACTTTCAATTGGGGAAACAAAAGGCAAGGATTAGATGTTATTGAAGAGGCCACAAGATTTTCCTCAGATTGCCTTCAGTTAATAAATATTTGCTGAGCAACTACAATAATGGCCCATGCAAGATGCAAAAGCATTGAAGATATGTCTCTATCCGCAGAAGCTTACTATTTATGAAGGGAAAGAAACTCTCACAACTACCAGATTCCCTGTAGGGTTGGCGAGGCTTTGCTGAGCCTGCACTGCAGTTCAATTTCCTCTGCGCAACCTGCTTCTATACCACCTCTTATTAGATGTTGATCCCTAAAAAACACCCTGGCAGCCAGATTCCTTTTCAGCATCAGCTTCCGAAGGACCCACCCTGAGAAATACAGCAAGGGAAAAGCATGGTGTTCCTGTGACAAAACTGTATGCGTTACTAGCTGAATCTACAAGGAGGGAATGCCATAGAGCTTGTTTGCATGATGGTATTTCTAAGATCTTTGGTTGGTTATCACAACTTTGAACTCCTAAGAGTTCCAGGATTAAGAAACTATAATAGAAGCTGGTCGCTCAAATATAACATTTAAAAATCTTTATAGACCTCACAGTCACTATTTAACCTTTAGAATATTTATTGGGTTGTCGGAGAAGTCATGACGTATTTTTTCTATGTTTCTCTTTGCAAAAATGCATCATGACTTTTCCAACAACCTAATGTTATAATCTTACCGTAGAACTCACGACGGTAATTTCTTGGTGGTAACTTGGATCATCTAATCCTGACTGTGGAACTCTTGAGCAGTTTCGTGAATGAAGCATTTAGGTGTTAATCATCCAAGGTTCAAATAAATGGCTTCGTCTCTGAAGAAAAGCAAAATATAAAATTTACACGTTACAATAATGAACACATTTGTGTGTTACTCATATCCATCCTACTTCTGAATATTACATAGCAGTGTCACCTACTACCGCAGTTATCCTCTTCTATAATGTTGCATTACATTTCTCTTGAATTTTTATTATGAAAAATTTCAAAATAATGCAAAATTGAAAGTAGTACCATGAACCCACCATTATTAACTCATAGCAAATCATGTTTCATTTATATATCTACCTACCCCAAACTCCTATCTCACCACTCTAGATTATTCTAAAGCAAATTCCAGACCTTATACTTCATTTGTAGATAATTCTGTATGCATCTAAGACAAAAGATTTGCTTTGTAAACATAAGCCAATAGCATTATAATGTCTACAATAAATTAATAATAATTTCTTTATAACATGAACTACCAATTAAAGCTCAAATTTCCCCATCTCATATGTGTTTGTTTAAATAGTTTGTTCTAAATCCAGATCTAAACAAAATCCATATAGGCAATTGTTACTAAGTCTTTTAAATTTCTTCTAATCTTCAATTTTCCCCCTTCCTTTCTTCTCTTTGCATTAACAAGTAATGCTTTTACTAGCCAATGATTGAACCATACACCACTACCTTAATTATTCAATAATACATTTAATACATTTTTAAGTAAATAAACGGATTTGAAAAAATCATTCATATAGCCACTGAGTCTAATATTTATCCCACCTACAGATAATGTTTGGGATACATATTTTTCAAGTCCAATTATAATGTCTGTAAAGGGGGTCATGGATTGTGAACTACTGTACATCTATAATTATTTGATGGTTACTAAGAATAAAACCAATGACCATAGAGAGTTATCCTTTGACCATATATAAGGTCTCACATATGTAATTGTGCACATTCCGTGCTTGTATTACCATTAAAAATCGTGGCATTTTTCAATAAATAGGCCACATTTTAAATCTAGCATTGAAACTCAAATTAACTTCATTTTAAATCTTAACGGGTGTCTTCATCTTTTTTATACTTAATGAATTTAATCCTCAACCCAACAGAAAGAGCTGACTGCTCTCTAAAATATTAATTTTGCACTTAAACTTCTTAATTCGAAATTCATTTAGCCAAGTTAGAAAATATAATGATATTCCATTCACTCACAGGCACAATCAACTAAATCATGACTAAAATCAAATCTTTGAAAACAAAAAACTGGTAAATATGAATACAATACTAATTCATGTGTACTTGCTCATAATCAATATCATTCAGACTTACTGGAATTTTTACTGGCCCACCAAGTATTTCTGATCTACTAACAACGTATCTAGAATTCTGCCATAATTCTTGATACTTTATTTCATCGTTGATTCATGGAATCATTTCTCCCTCAAAGGAAATAAAGCTTTTCTGACAAATAGCATATTATTTCTGTAAAGTACAGTCATGTGCTGGTCTATACTTAATGAAATTTAAACTATTTTTCACTTTATCTTCTAGGACAAATTGCAAAACCAGTTACTACTGGAGTACAAAGCAGTTTTAGAATACTGCGACACGTTCACCTAGGATTGATTTGTATCATCACATCTAGGTCTTTTGTTTTGCTTCACTTTTGAATAACCTTCTGTTCAGATATAGCAAATCTAATGCCATGTTTTTTATATGTGTTTTGTATTCTTATAATCACACCGTCACAGCACTGTGTCATTTTAAGACCTCCCAATGTTTGTCTAGAATTTTCAATACCTCTTTAATAGATAGACAACCTTTCTATTTTCAACTTCCATTTTTTATAAAATAAACAAGTCTTTGGTCACCCTCGAAAACATTTGGTTTATACTTCTCTGACATTCTTTTATAGGTTACAATGATTTTTAGCAGGGATGGGTTTTTTTTTTATTTTTGTCTTGGTTTGGGGTGGAGGGAGTTGCATGTCAATAGCTTTTCATCTTGTCTCCATATATATTACTTAACATGAAACCCATTTTTATTTTCATTTCACTTAATTAATTTGGAGAATATTCTATCTACAGGAAGAATCATTTTGATTTCTACTACCTTCATACTACTTCTTTTGAGATGGTCACAGTCAGGGAAGTTAGGTATTTGGTAAATGTGGTCATGGTGTACTCACAATCAATGCTGTTGCTTCTTATTTTTAAAAGAAAAAAGTCACATAAACGAGTGACTTGAGGAGGTCAGTTGGTATCTGACAACACTAAAGTCTGTAAATAGCCAAATAACACAAGCTTTGAGGGAGAAAGGCTTTAAACCTGCAATAAGAATAATGATCTAGAAGTTTCCACGTGCAATAAATAAAGAGAACAGTGGCCCAGCTCTGGCACTTGAGATCTCAAGTCAAATGAGGTCCTCCAAGGACAGCTTTGCTTCACTTCAATCCAGAAAGTAAAAGAGAAAGTTGAATGAGTGTTCAGATAACACATTAACCTCATTTCCTTTCTGAACAGAATTACTAGAAAAATAATGAACAGAAATGCCACAAACTTAATGTATCTTCACTGTAGTAAGATACTTGATGCATATGTCTCTGATAATACATTGATACAGAAAATAATAATCTCAAGCAAATAAAGCAAAAATGAATCTCGGTGATGTTCACTATACTATTTTCAATACTTGTATGTATTCTTCATAGTTTGAAAAGGAGAACAAGGAAGTTATTGTGACTAGCATAAGGTAGATTTGAGTTCAACAAAAGAATAACAACTTAATTATTGCAAAATTAATGAAAAGGCTGCTTTATAAAGACATGAAGTCCCTGAGCCGGCCGAGTGGCGCGTTGGTTAAGAGCTCGCTTGGGATGCCAGAGGGCCCCGGTTCGGATCCCACATATGAGGGCCAGTGACACTGCCTGCCCTCTACAGCTAAGATGCTGAACAACACCACAACCTGGAGCTGGGCTGCTGTGAGTCGCCGGCGACGGCAGGTGGGTTGCCATGGGCTACCTTGTGTAGCCGGCAGCCAGCGTGAGCGGCAGTCTAGAAGCCAGCGACTGATCTGCCTCGTTCGGGAAGAGCGCAATGATGGTGCCAACTTGGGCCAGTGAAGCAACGTCCTCCACAACTAGACTGAAGAACAAAAGGACAGCAACTTGTCTGTTCCCTTTCCCCCAATTCCCCAATAAAATTCTTTAAAAAAATAGAAAAAAAAGAAATAAAGTCCCTGCTCACCGAGTTTTTAGGCAAAAATTGTTGGAAATGCTATAGAAAGAGTTAGCTCACTGGGTAAAAGATTAAGTTAAATTACTTCAAAGATCCAAACTACAAATCAATCTAAAGATCAAAACTCTAAATTTAATTTACAATGTATTTTATACTTATACTTGAATGCTAAAATGTGTGGTGAACTAGACACTCATCATATTTCAACTAAAGAAAGAAACCACATGGCAAGATATAAAATTTATGGGGGCAAATTTCTGTCCTACTATTAAAATTATTCTGGGTATCTTACAAGGCCTCTTAAAATGATGCAAAAGGCCAAAATGATGCAAATGTTCTGACAACCTTTTAGACTAAGGATGCAATGGTTTTAAATAAATCTAGAATAGACATAGCTTCTATGCATAATAGCAAAATAATTATGGAAAATATAAAATGCAGTAATTTTTGTAATCTGCCAAATATATAAAATACAAAAAATCTGCTCACAAATAATCAACTACAGGCAGCAATTATTCAAATATCTTTTATGTCTGACTGGTAAAAATCATTAACATGAAGAATTTACAGTCATCCCTTTAATTAACAAACAAAAGGAATGACTCATAAAATCAACACTGGTTTATCACACTTCACTTTTTAGAAATTCACTTTTTCTCTTATTTTAGAAATGCTATAGTGTTACAATTTTTTAAATGGGCTTGCATTTTAACCTTCTCTCTGTTGTTCTTTTTTACCTTCTTCCAAATTTCAATTTTAAAGAGTACAGAAACTTATTACATTGACTAATATAATCACAGATTACACTACATCACCTGCTGAAAATGCTGTGTAATGGTACTGAGCTAGAATAACTGGGCTTCACAGCAAAAATCTAAATCTCTTGCTGATAAAGCAATGTTCTGTGCTGGCAAATTTGTCAACATTTTGTTGATTTTACATTTTTTAGCCAGAATAGCAGTTACTGTCATACTATGTGATCTAATGAAAATAATTAGCAAAATTTTTCATTAACAAATTTAAGAGGAAGTTTTCTATAAAGATTTTTCATTCATGGAATCAAATAAAAACAGCATCAGAGGACATTTTCTTATATACTGATGAATGACTATGTAGGGTTTAAAATAATTTTCCTATTACTTTTCCATGATGACACAAAAAAAGGAAAGGAATTCAACCACAAAGTTATCATACAAATGCTCTAGCTATTCATCTAGATGTAAACACCAAGAGAAAAATTTTGGACAAATGTAGAGGCTGACCTGTAAGACATCAATCTCACTAAATCTGGAATATACTCCCATTGCTAACTTCAAAAAATTCATTAATATCAACTATGCCACACACAGATTTACAGAAATCGTACATTCAACGAATATTTATTGAGCAGAACTATGTGCTAGGAACCAGAGACAGAGGAGTGAACAGAACAGACAGAAATCCTTACCCTTGTGGAGCTTACATTCTGTTCTAGGAGAAGCTTGGGCTCCTTGTCATTCCTTTAAAAATTTGAAAAAAGCGCTAGAGGCCTCTCCTTTTAACTGTACATACACCTAATTTTGCAAGGTTTGAATCTTTCTAATCCAACCATTAATTATGGATTAAGAGCCCCTGATAAAAGTCCTTCTTCTGTTTATTTTCCATCTCTACCATTTATATAGGCAGTTTCATAGTTTTACTACTCATAGTAAAAAGTAGTATTTTCTTTCCATTAAAATACTTACAACCTTCAAATTTCAATAAAGTGTTTTCTGTTTATTCCATTTGTACCTCTCACAAATTTCTTGACTGTCAGATTACCCTTCATCAATCTTGGTCTTCCCAGAAAACTCGATTCTAACCTTTTTGATAGCTTCACAGGGAAATTTTCTAATTTCATTATTTATTCTCTGCACCCCCTTAATTTAAAATCCTCCTCTCCCTGCCCAAATCTTCAGTTAAAAAGTCTTTGTAGATGTCACCTAAAGAGCTTCTGGAAGAAAACACGCTCAAGAGAAACCACAATAAAACCTAACTTAACGGAAACCATCAATTAACCAAAAAATTTTCTGTTCTGCCTTATTACAAAATGAAATAAGAGTGACTCCTCAGAAAATATTTTTATTTTAAAATGCAACATTAAAACACTTTCTAGGGCCATCACAGTCTCTAATCAATGTGTTACATTTTTTATGTTCACTGAGGCATTATTTACAATAGTCAAAATATGGAAGCAACCTAAGTGTCCATACATAGATGAATGGATAAAGAAAATGTGGTACGTATATACAATGAAATATTACTCGGGCATAAAAAAAAAATGAATGAACTCTTGCCATTTGCAACAACATGGATGGACCTACATAGTAATATGCTAAGTGAAATAAGTCAGACAGAGAAAGACAAATACCATACGATTTCACTTACATGTGGAATTTAAAAAACAAAATAAATGAACAAACAGAAATAAGCTCAAAGATACAGAGAACATTTTGATGGTTGCCAGATGGTAGGAGGGCTGGGGCAATTGGTGAACAGGGGGAAGGGATTAAGAGGTACAAATCAGTAGTTACAAAATAGTCATGGGATGTACAGTGCCCCATAGGGAATGAAGTCAATAAGATTGTAATAACTATATATGGTGTCAGATGGGTACTAGATTTATTAGGGTGATCACTTTGTAAGTTATATAAATGTCTAATTGCTATGTTATACACCTGAAGCTAATATAATATTGTATGTCAACTATAATTTAAAATTTTTTAAATGCAGAATACCTTTTATATCTGTAAGTTTTAAATTATGCAATGGAAATTGCTCTACCTAATTATGATCCTGAAATTACAAAACCAAACATCAAAGAAAATTCATGCAAATCTGATATGTATACTTTGTACAGTTTCATAAAACAATTTGCAATAGAAACGTTCTGGGCTAATCCAAATTTTAAGTTAATTAGAAAAATAAAGAAGTAGCTGTTCAAGGTCACTGAGCAAGTAAAGCCACAATTTAATCTTCAAAGTTTGTCTCTCCTCTTTTTCTCTGTGTTTACTGTCTCCAGCAAGCTCAGAAAGGCTTGACTTTTATAAGAGCAACTATGAAAGCACCAATTCCCAGTGATGTTTAGATGACCTATTTCTCCTGAATTCAGAGCCCCAGAACCACTTTTCTAAATTTAAGGAGGAATGATCATTTGTCACCTGCCATATCACAGCTTGTATCAAGTCTTTAAAATGTTTATGTTCTTTGACCCAATAATCCCACTTCTAAGAGCTTTTTCTAGGGAGATAACCAGGAATGCACACACAGATTTATTTACAAAGATATTCATTGTACCATTATTCCTATGAGCACAATGCTGCAGGGGAGGCACAGAACAAAAACAAAGGACCAGTTTAAAAACTCACGGTAGATTCAGAAGATGAAATGTTATCCACCAATTAAGAAATATTTTTACTAACATGTCACAATTTTACCATACATTTTAAGAAGTAGAAAAAAAATATTTATAGTATCTTAGAGGTAAAACTACATTTGGAAGCAAAGAATAAATTTAAAAGGAGAGACTCAAGTTGTCAAAGTACTCAATCTCTCTATGCCTCCATTTCCTCATCTATAAAATAAGGATTATAAAACCTCTTAGGTTCACTCCAATAAACTTTAATTAAAAAAAAAGAAAAACCTCCTAGGGTTATTATGAGACTTAAGTGTAAAAGATGAAATGAAGCATGTGTAAGTAGTGCTTGACAAATAGTAAGTACTCAATAAATGTTTACTATTATTAACTTATTAACTATTATTAACTTATTAACTTATGTCACATACACTGATAGACAAATCTGCAACACTTCCAAAGAAAGAAAAAGAATCAAAAAATAAATATCACTCATAATTCAAAACCTAGAGATAGCCACAATTCATTTTAATACCCAGGTTAATTTCTTTCATGTGTTTTAGAATGCATTAAATGTTTTATAAAATTGGTATACTATATCATTTCTAGTGATTACAAAATACTACAACGTTTTGAAATACATTGTGTGTATTTAATCATTCTATCATTATTGAACATTAGGTTCAATTCTTCACTGCTATAAATATGGCAGTGAGTATCTGGATGGGCAGTCTTTGTACACACTTTTCATTTTTTTCCCCTCAAGAAAAAGTCTAGAAACAGAATTTCTATCTCAAATGGTATAAAATACTCTTGGCTTTACTCCCCTACTAACCTGTATAGAATATTAGGGGTTCAAAAATGCCAACTGTGGGGCAGCCAGTTAGCTCAGTTGGTTAGAGCATGGTATTCTTAACAAGGTTGCCAGTTGGATCCCCACATGGGCCACTGAATTGCGTCCTCCACAACTAGATTGAAACAACTACTTGACTTGGAGCTGATGAGTCCTGGAAAAACACACTTCAAAAAAAAAAAAACAAAAAAAAAACAATTGCTCCCTTTCTCCATGGGCACTTAAAAGCTATTAATTGACTTTTTCATTGCAATCTTTCTTTGTTTCTTTGGTACAACTGCTTATCACATATTTCTCTTTTTCCATTAATTCCATTTAAAGGTTCTCACTTTTCCTTTACATAATTCTAACATCTCCAAAACAATTCCAGTATTCTTTTTTTTTAATTCAGATATTAGATTTTCTTTTTTTTTTTAAAGAGTTTATTGGGGAATTGGGGGAGGCGAACAGCGTTGGGGAATTGGGGAAGAAGAACAGACAAGTTGCTGTCCTTTTGTTCTTCAGTCTAGTTATGGAGGACGTTGCTTCACTGGTCCATGTTGGTATTGTGATCATTGCGCTCTTCTCAAGTGAGGCAGATCGGTCACCGGTCTCCGGATGGCCGCTCACGGTGGTTCTTGGCAGCTCACACGGGCTGCGGCCACTCACACTGGCTGTCGGCCACTCACAATAGCTTATGGCAGCCCACTGCAGCAGGGGCTGTAGTCTATGCCATCGCCAGAGACTCACGGCAGCCCAGCTCCAGGTTGAGCTGTTGTTCACCATCTTAGCTGTAGAGGGCAGTGTCACTGGCCCTAATGTGGGATCCGAACCAGGGCCGTGCTGCGTAGAGCTGGCGTCCCAAGCCAGCTCTTAACCAATGTGCCACTCGGCCGGCCCCAATTCTAGTATTCTTAATGTCAGTAGAGTCCTCAAGAAAGTTTTTAAGATTCTACTTTGTGTATTTAGAAATGGAAGTCCTTGTCTTTCAGAACTATATCCTGAAATATTTACAGGTGATGTTTTATGACAGAGAGGAATCACCTCAAAATAATTGTGAATTAGGGAAAGAAGAGAAGAGGTAGCAAAGCTGATAAATGCTGAAGCTATGGAATGGGTACATGAGCATTCGCTCCACTATTCTCTCTGTTTAAATAGTTTTTAAACTATCTTTAGTGGGAAGAAATTGGGTTTTTTAATCTTTAAAAGAAGATATAATTATTAAAATACAACAGTCATGGTTTAGCTTCTACCATAGGTCTTACAGAACAATAATTCAATGATTATGTTTTTAAAAAATAAGACCAAAACTATGTAAGCCAAATTCAAAAGCGAAGTAAACAACTACAGTATTTAGAATCTCTCAATTACACTTGCCAGTAATTCCCACAGATAAAAACATACTACAATGCCTTTTTCCAAACCATGGCTTCAGCATACCATGCTGATTCTCCAAAACAATATTAGTATTTATATTGTGTACTACAAGAATACAATTATGCCTCTGTATGTGCCCACATGAATATTTGATAAGTAGTGTTATTATGTACTCGTATTAAATAATCCAAATTCTCTTGGTGCTTAAATCACATCTTGGTACCAAGTTAGAGGCACATCATAAACAATACTTACAGATTAACAGCTAGATCCATCAAAGTATTTATTTGTACCCAGAGGCATGCACGCAAAACCAGCGTAATGAAAAATCTACCTTGCTGTGCATCTTTTATTAAGATGGACTGTGGGAAAATATCACCTTGTATATTTCTACCTGTGTAGAAAACACGTTACCTTGGAGTCAGGGCATGATAACAAGAGAGCACAGCAAAAAGAGTAAGCAACATATTTAGAGATAAGGGAGTCAACGGCTACTCCCCAGGTTTCACTGCAGTTAAAAAAAATACATTTTATATAAATGTATTTATACTACATTTTACATAACAAACCAATATATATATATACCCACATGAATGATTTGAAATAATCTGCAATATACTTGGATAATCTCCAAACTACTTTTTTTTTTCAACAGTTTTATATTCCGCTCAGTACCCACTAAGATGATTTCTTGATTTCACAGTTTTAAAACCCTGACTAAAACACTGACCTAGAGAAAAAAAAATAGTTTGCATCTCTTCCTGCTTATCAAAGAATATGAAAGAGAGACCTGAAAGCTACTTTCATGCCACCCAATCATTGGATTGCTTGAATTCCTCTCTCCCCTACACAGAAAATGACAGTATTACATATCTGGGAGGATGGGGGACAGGAGGCACTGAAGTGGGTAGGAATCAGAGGACTGCTGCTTAAACACACACACACACACACACACACATACACAGCCCTAAGAGAAGATAATGTCTTAAATTTCTTCCTGTTCTAAAAGTCTATGTTGCTCTAGGATTTATGAGTCCCTGAAGGGTTTAAGAAATTCATCATTACATCTCCCACAGTACCTAGCAAATTGGCTTTCATAAAAATAATAGAGCACTAAAGATTAAGCTCAACTAATAATATGCAAACTAAGCACAAATATAAAGGTTTGTCATTTACATGTTTTCCACAATTAGTAAAGGTAAAAATCGATGCTATTGTATATTATTTGAAAAGTCATAAGCATAAAAATGTTAAAATATATATAGTGTATATGTATGAGCATATATAATATATATATCACAGAACAAATACAATTCTTGTTACTTTGACTGTAAAAGGTATAAAAACAATTCACTGCAAAATTACTCAAAAACTCAGAACCAAATTAAACTACTAACTTATTTTAGTTTCAATAACACCTTTTTTCTCTGCCTGCTTAATGATATTATTATTAGTGAGCAAAGAAATAAGCAAAACATAGGTCCAGTAAAAAGAAAAGTAACCATGGAGGACTGGACAATACAAAACTTTCATAACTCAACCATGATTTATAGTACTCTAAAGTCCACCAGTTCTTGGCTCAAAGAACCTCCTATTTTAAGTCACAATAAAACCATTTATAAATAGGGACAATAAGATCAATCTTTATACCTTTATATAATGTTATAAAATGTCGTATCATGCAATAAAAGACACCTTTCTCATGACCATCTGAAAATTATAACACAACTCTCACTTTCTTTCCATAAGCTTTACTTAAAATCTCCCTTACTTTGAGGTTTTAAATTATTTGGGGGGAAAAAAATCAAGATTTTACCAAAATCAATATAATTTCTGATTTTTAAATGAAGAAAATGTTTCTCATTTCTGTTACTTAAAACAATAATGTATTTTAATTATCCAATTGCAAAAATTTCCAGTTCTGGTTAACATTTCTCACCTTTTCTTGGATTTTTACATTTTAATTCCTACTAACTAAAATTAAACATACCTTTAAAAAGTTTCATGGAGGGGCTGGCTGAGAGGCTCAGTTGGTTAAGAGTGCAAGCTCAGAGCAATAGGGTCACTGGTTCAATTCCCACATGGGCCAGTGAGCTGCGCCTGAGCTGAGCTGCCGCTGAGCTGCCAACAGGTGGCAGGATGGCTCAGCTGGTGAGAGCATGTGCTCCTAACAACAAG
>NW_017731946.1:96414-168312 GCF_001890085.2 Hipposideros armiger | reverse complement strand
CACCACACACACACACACACACACACACACACACACACACAACTAAGACTGAACATGGCACCTTAAGCTGAGCGGCCGCGAGCCCCCGACAGGAGGCCGGATGGCAACTGGACTTGGAGCTGAGCTAGCTGTGCCCTCCACAACTAAGACTGAAGGACAACAACTTGGCTGTTCCCCTTCCCAATTCCCCAACACTGTTTCCCTCCCCCACACCCCAATAAAATCTTTAAAAAAAAAAACAAGTTTCATGAAGAAGGACTTCAATTGTTCTTTGAAAGAAATAAGGGAAATGGAGAATTTGCACTGGCAGAGGAAAGAAGAACGGGAATGATGGGGTGTACAGGATACAGGATGGGATTGGCCTCTCCAGGGGCTTTTCATGAAGGAATTGTTAGAGATAATGTCAAACAGTATCATCAGGGCAATTACTGTTGAGGAGTTTCCACAAACCACAGGGTTATGTGCACTTACATAAGTAACACTGACTGAAAGTCAACCCTGATCTCCCATAACCTGCACTAAACTGACACTTACAGACACAACTGCCACCATCCAAGTGCTTATAGGCCAGCTGGAAGAGAGACACATGTGACATCATGTTTTTAGGTGCTATGAGAAGTTATGTTCAAGCTACAATCAGGAAAAAGGAGGACAGTCATCAATTTAAGTGGAGGAGGGAACAGGAAAGATTTAACCAAGGAAGTGGTACCCACAGCCTCCGTTGCCAGGAGACAAACTGGGGCAACAAACTACAACTATTTTTTACCTCTCTTTGAGGAGCTGGATAGCTGTTGATAGACGTGTTTAAGTAATATATTAAGGTTTAATAAACATGACTACTGCACGGTAGGCCTCCGAGCCATAACTTCCCAATGTGACAGGATACAAAGTTGGGTGCCATCACATACCCTCTTAGTTACACAACAGTGCCTGGCTTTATCCTCAAAATGGTTCTCTTAGGATTGCCTCCTCCCCATGTTTATGAAAGAAAGTATTGGTGTTGGGTAAGGTTTACATTGATTGAGAGTTCCTCTCACTGTAGAAATTTATGAAGGCTAAGAAGCGATCTATTCTAACCAACACCCTCTGTAAAGGAAATCACACATTTTGAAGTTAGTAACAAAACAACATTCCAAATCAGTTTGGTCACTATAGATGACAGTATAGAACATGCCACAAAGCTTAATCCTTCACATTCCAGGACATCCAGTGACTCTAAAAGGACTTACACACAAAAGTCAAAAAGCCCCACCCCACCCCACGAACAGGCTTTGTTCTTCACAGTGGCTAAGTCAGTCTAAATGAATTACAAATACAGGAGGGTAGAAGTCAGAATGGGTTCACTGTACCCTAAAAACGGTGCCCTAGAAAACCAAATTAAGTACCCCAAAATAATAACAATAACAACCATTAATTACTGAGACTCTACTATGTGTGAGAAGCTAGGTTAGGTGCTTCACACGCATTAACTTCATTTTAACCTGAACAAACCCATAGTCTCTGTAAACGTTTAATGTTGCAGCTGTGGAAACTAACAAAGCCAGTAAATGAGCTGAGAAATACTGCACATCTGGATTCTTTTATATTTTAAAAGAATAAGCTGTTATATGGAGGTTTACGAGATAAAGTTCTCTAATTAAAATGCAATTATGATTTCAATATGCTTTTTTATTGATTCTGAACCTCAGAACAAAAGCTCAAGACCTCTCAAATGGGATAATTAAACATAACTAACACAATTTATCTCAAGTATTTCAAGAAGAAAGAATAAATCTGCTTTACCAAGTTAAAAAAAAAAAAGGCAGGGAATGGGGCAATCATATTATGGCCAACAAATCACAAAGAGATGCTTACGAATATTGTAAAACTAAATTCAATCATCTTCCATTACTGTCTTACTATTAATTTAAAAGTCCAAGAACAACTTTATAAAGGAAAATGACATTCCCCTGTTCAGTCAGAATTCTTAAAATGTACTCTAACCTGTTTCCCAAAGATGGATGCTCAATTTAAACACAGTGAACACTCAATCAGCGGCAAAATTCTGTCAGCAGTTTCTAACATTATAGGGAAAAACCTGACAAAGTATCCACAGGTTACCAACTGCCATAACTATGGTTTAAAATGAAACTTCCCTTCACTCCACTTAAATCATCCCTTTTCTCCAGCACCCCTGCATGCCTCTTTTCCTTTGGGTTGAAAGATTATTTGGTCCCTGGCTTAGTTTAGTGGGGTTCAGGGTCACTGGAATAATCCCTTTTGGGGATTATTAATCCCTCTGGACCAACTTCGCAATTTAGGTTATGCTTCTCTTCTTGTTAAGAAGTTTAACATACATTCAAATCATATTAAGGCTTGATGTAAATACTAACTGGAAGATTTATCAGAATAAAGAAAAAAGGGGAAAAAAATTAAGCTTTCTAGAAACCTAACACCAGGTACAGTATAATAAATAAAAACTGACAAAATTCTACTCCTTCACGAGGCCAATTGCATATCAAGCAGGTAGGGAAGGACACAAACAGTGAGTAAGACACAGGCTATGACCTTAAAAAGTCAGCAGTGTGGTGTGACTCATCCAGCTCTAGGATCATCTGTCCTCAACTGTCCCAGTAGGAAAGTGTTGTTGAAAGTTCCAATAGGGTACAAATGGAGTTACTACCAAACAACAAATGCTGATCACTGAATACAGCAGGCTTCTGAATTAATGCTGTGATTATACTTGAAGGTATAATATACTCATGTAGGATTTGAAATGAGAGAGGAAATAAGATGTGGAAAGTGCCAAGTGAGGAATTGAGTCATTTCTCCCACTTCATAAGGTTTTTTCACCCGCACTGCTAGTTACATAAATCCTATGTGGAATGCAGTATTTCACTTATGACAATTTTCTTTTTTAAGACTTTCATAAACCTGTCAAACCATGAGCCACATGAAACATTTTTTTGTTTTACAGATTCTGAGTTTTAAAAATAAAAACTTTCATCACGCCAAACTAAATGCATTTTGATTGAAGATCACAGTAGCAAATGATAATTTGATTATTACCTGTAAGCACCTGCCCTCGCTAATGTTTCAAAGTAATTTTTTAAAAAAACAAAATCATATTCCAGAAACTAAACTTAATGTTCTAATTTAATCTAAAGCAAACTCATGTAACATTTCCTTTAAGATATTTTTACTTTAAAATAATACAACCAAAATATTTCTCATTAGTTAATATTGTTGGAACACCAAAAATCTGAAATGTGACTTTGGGAAATTTACTTTTATAAATAGGTGTAAAAGGTTTAGTCCCTACTGGATTTTCAATAACAAAAATAAATCCCATTTACTATGAAACCAAAATTATTATAATCTGACAACACTTTTATTGCATCAATATATACTAGAAGACAAAAAGTCATTTAATCCAAGAGGTGATCCAAAGACACTAAAAGTTATACTAATATCTGAAAAGTCACATGTAAAACAAATCTGTATAAACCCATTTCCATTACAATTTCAGACAAATGACCTCACAGAGAAGGCAGCATAATGCATGTAGTATAGTTATGCCATACTAAACTACTGGGCTGTAGGAAAAGTCATGCTGCATTTTTCTATGTTTTTCGTTGCAAAAATGCGTCATGACTTTTCCAACAACCCAATATATTAACTTAGACAAAGTGATTTAGCCTCATTTATAAGAAGAAAGGTAGAGAGAGGTGGAAGGAGGAATAAGAGGAGATAGGAAAACCTGTTAATAAAAATAAAAAAAAGATGGAGGGCAGACAGGTGGCTCAGTTGGTTAGAGCGCATACTCTTAACAACAAGGTTGCTGGTTTGACTCCCACATGGGATGGTGGGCTACACCCACCCGCAACTAGATTGAAAATGTCCACTGGACTTGGAGCTGAGCTGCGCCCTCCACAACTAGATTGAAACAACTACTTGACTTGGAGCTGACGGGTCCTAGAAAAACACACTGTTCCCCAATAAAGTTTAAAAAAAAATTTTTTTTTTAAAAGATGGAGTACGTATCATTTTGCAGGTCTATAGGCAGTAAACGACAGTACTCTTCTTTACACACACACACACACACACAAACATGTTGGCTGACCCCAATATACAAACAAAATCGTACATGAGAATCAAGTATATTAATCCTTGTCAACATACAGACTACTACAAGATAGTAGACTAGCCTAGCAAGACACCTGGTAACAAGTTAGCCAACTGGACTATTAGTCCACAAGATGCCTCAGGTAAAAGCAGGAGTACACTTACACATTCATGATTTTATTGGCCATTCTCCACCACCATAAAAATTGAATATTTAATGCTCTAAATATGCCATTACCCACCTGGAAATCATAACAACTGTAGACTACTGCCATATAAACATATTTTTGTCAAACTACTGTGGAGAGCGTTAAGTATTATTCGATGTTCACTGAACTGCAAAGGCTGTTTCAAAAAGCAAGTAAGATTTCCCTGTCTCCAAATGAGCTCACGCCCCAAAGTTCAATACAAGATATTTGTAAAATCAGAATTGAGACTTGTCTCTTTTGCAAGAGATTTCAATGAATGATCTACCACATGGAATGCTCCCTAATTTCATACAATTCAACAAATATTCACTATATTCTTATTAGTTACAATAATGAAAAAGACACAATTCTTTACACTGCAAATAGATGAATATTTCTAATATGACAGACTGTGATGAATCTTAGAACTGGCATATCTACAGAGGAGAATAGGATACGTGGGTTAAAAATCAACCTGGTTGAGGAGGTTTTAAGAAGGGTTAGGGGAATAGTTAGGATTTGAGTGGAGTCTTTAGGGAGGAAAATAAAAAGAGGGGAGGTAGGGTTCTGGAGGCAAACATGTCATGACAGAAGATGAAAATGAGCTAAATAAAAGAAAAGTATCAAGTCTGCTTGTCTAAGTGACAGTAGTCTCAGAAAAGCAAGAACTTGAAGCTTAAAGAAAATGATAAAGCCTTCATTGCAGATAGGCTTTCAGTTCTCCACAATGAGGGGATGTATTTATCAGTCAGGGTTCAGAGACTATAAAGAAATAGAACCAATAGGGTATATATAGATACATAAGGGGAGATTTATTATGGGAATTGGCAAACTTGATTATGGATGCTGAGAAGTCCCACGACATGCCATTTGCGAGCTGGAAAACCACAAAAGCCAGTGCTGTAATTCAGTACGAGTCAAATGCCTGAGAACCAAGGGAGCCAGTGGTGGAACTCAGTCTGAGGCCAAGGCGGGTGGAGGGGTGCTGCTGTTGTTAAGTCCAAAGACCCAAAACTAGGGGCTCTAATGTCTGAGGGCAGGAGAAGATGGAGGTCCCAGCTCAACGAAAGAGAGCAAATTCGTGTTTCTTCTGCCTTTTTGTTCTATTTCCATCCTCAAGGGTTGGATGATGTCCACCCATAGTGGTAAAGGCAGATCTTCTTAGTCTACTAATTCAAATGCTAATCTCTTCTACAAACACCCTCACAGTCACACCAGGAAATAATGTCTTACCAGCTCTCTGGACAACCTGTAGCCCAGTCAAGTTGACACATAAAAGTAACCACCACAGGGAGCCCCCATGAATTTCTGAGAAAGGAAGTGATATAAACAGACCTGAGATTGCTGAAAGTTATCTTTTGAAGCAGAATAGATTGGGAGCAGAGCCAAAAACTGAGTGGGACCAATCTGTAAAAATTTATTGGAGTTAAGAGCTAACTTTCTAAACTAGGGCAGTGGATACAAAAATGTGGGAGGAATGAACAAAGCACTGAAGTTAGAACTGAAAAAATTTCACAGCTGAACCCAATGGAGCGCCATCACTTTTCACAACTATAGCCTCCTGGCCAGGCTCCTAACCAACTTCCACATGCAGCCCCCCTCCAATGTTATCACCCCCACCGCAGCCCAAGTGATCGTTTCACAATGTAAATCAAATCACATCTTAAGGCCTTCTACCCTTTCTCCCTACATGCCAACAAAACTGGCCTTTTCATTTCCTAGCAATTCAACTTCTTCCCTGCCTCAGGATCTTTCCACACTGCTTCCTATATCTGGAAACTGGCACCCTCAGTTTTTTCACCAGCTAAAATCCTTACAGGCCTTCGAATCTCAGTTTAAATGTCACTGTCTCTCTCCAATCTAATCTTGTGTCCCAACCCTTGAATTCTCTCTTGAAATCCTTAGCACACATTTAGACATGGGTTTGTGTATATTTGATTAATACCTATTTCCCCATCAAACCATTCCCAGAGAGCTAGGATTTGGGCTGTTACCTAGTGCCCAGACCGGGACCTGGCACCTGGTAGGTGCTCAACAAACACTTCCTTATTTAGTAATAAATAAGCCACAAAAGATCACTTCAAATTCCCAACTGGGAAAATGGTAATACCATTACCTGATAAGGGGAACACAGGAACATCAGGTTTGTGGATAAAGTCAAATTCTATCTGGGCCATGCTGAGTTTGAAGAAATACTGAAATAGGTCTGAGATGTACTCACAGATGTGGGGTCATCAAATGTTTAATGATCACTGAGCCACTATTGGAAAAGGATGAGAAACAAAATAAAGCAAGCTAAAGGCAGATTAGAGAATACCTCTATTTAACTGGCAGGAAAAGAAAATAGACAAAATGTTGATATTCCTAATATGTAAAGAGCTTATAAAATAGAAAATACCAACAAATCTAGAGAAAATGGGGCTAAAGAAATGGACAGGTAACAGGAAGAAAAAATGCAAATTCTTCTACAATGTAAAAAGATATTCACCTGTACCTCAAGGTAAACATAGTATGTTATCTAAAAAAATTCATCGTTGATTTAAATGGTTCTGAAATGTCTATAAAAAAGGAAGTTTAAAAGCTAAAAGATATTCAATCTCACTCATAATGAGAAATGGAAATTAACAGTACAATGAAATTCCATTTGGCAAAAAGCCCAAAAGTTTGACATGTTCTACTGATGAGGTTATAGACACCCTCATATTTTGCTGATGGGATAAATTCTTATGAGGATAAATGTGGCAATATCTGGTAAAGCTGCATAGTTATTTATCCTCTGACCCTGCAATTCCACATCTAGGAATCTGTCCCAAATACACAATGGCAAAATATAAAAAGATATTTATATGCACAAGGCAGTCCTATTTACAAAAAATTACAAACAACCCAAATGCCCATCAATTGGGAATTGAT
This sequence comes from Hipposideros armiger, assembly GCF_001890085.2. Taxonomy (NCBI): domain Eukaryota; kingdom Metazoa; phylum Chordata; class Mammalia; order Chiroptera; family Hipposideridae; genus Hipposideros; species Hipposideros armiger. The sequence continues at coordinate 161,107 of NW_017731946.1, read as the reverse complement.
TAAATAAACTACAGTTTATTTATTCACCTAATGGGATAATATGTAGCTATAAAAAGTAATAAGTAAGGGCCGGCTGAGTGGCTCAATTGGTTAAGAGCTCGCTCAGGAGTGTGAGCTCTGAGCAACGGGGTCACCGGTTTGATTCCCGGCCCGAGCTGAGCTGCGCTGAGCTGCCAACAGGTGGCAGGATGGCTCAGCTTAAAAAAAAAAAAGGAAGAGTAATTTACTACTAAGGACTGATCTTCAAGACCTATCAAGTAAAAAGCAAGGTATATAGTATTCTATCATTTATTTCAGAAAGGAGGAATATGAATATATAGCATGCTTACCTTAAAAAAAAAATAACAGAATGGGAGAATAAACTGAAGTTTTTAGAACTTAGAAGGGGAAGGAAAGAAAAGGATAGAGAAAACAGAGAAGGTAGTCTCCTCTGACTAAACCTTGTTTTGTGGATTTGACATTGAAACCATGAAACTATTATATGTGATTATAAAACAAAATTACATTTTAGAACAGCATTAAATATCAAAAATAAAATAAATGAACTTAAATGTATATGCAGTTGGTGGCATAACTGTACAAAGAACAATTAGTAAGTATGGCTTAAACAGCGTGGAGGGCAGCCTCTGAGATGGGTCCAAAGATCCCCACCCTCCTGGTATTCACACACTTAGGTAATTACCTCTTCTTAAGTATGGACTAGATTTAGAGGCTTGCTTCTAAGAATAGAATGCAGAACACCAATGTCCATAGCATCTTTATTCACAATAGCCAAAAAGGAGGAAACAAATGTCAATCTATGGATGAATGGATACACCAAATGTGGTGCATGCATGCAATGGAATATTAGTCAGTCTTAAAAAAGGAAGGAAATTCTGGTACACTATAACATGGGTGAACCTTGAAGACATTATGCTAAGTGAAAGAAGCCAGTCACAAAAGGACAAATACTGTCCGATTCCACTTATGAAGCACCTGCAGTAGTCAAATTCAGAGACAGAAAGTATAATGGTGGTTGCCAGAGGCTGGGAGAAGAGGTGAATGTTGAGTTATCACTTAATGGTAGAAAGTTTGGGTTTGGAAAAATGAAAAAAGCTCTGGAGATGGATGGTGGTGATGGCTGCACAGCAACGTCAATGTACTTGATGCCAATGAACTACACACTTAAAAATGGTTACAATGGTGACTATAATTTTACGTATATTTTACCACAACAATTTTTTTAAAGGAATGGAGCATATGTCGTGCATTGTCACTCTAAGAATAGGTTATGAAAAGGCCATGGCTTCCATCTTGGATAGCCTTTCTCCTTTGCTCCAAACTAACAACCAGCTGCTGTGTTATTAGCTGTCCTATGGTCTCTGGCCAACAGCCAGAAAGGACCTGAGACCTGCCAATAATCGCATGAGTACACTTGAAAGCACCCCAGAAGGGTTCTTTGTGCCACCCTCCCATTGAGCCTTGGGTTGAATGTGGACTCTGCTGACACTTAGATTGCAGCTTTATGTGAGACCCTAAGCCAGAGGCACCTAGTTAGGCCACATGCTACAGAAAGTGACCAACAGCAACTGTGAGATAATGTTTGCCGTGGTAAGCCACTAAATTTTGGGGTGATTTATTACACAGCAATAGATAATTAAGATATAATTAAAATAGATAATTAGCTCTATCAACTAAGCTAGCCAGGTGCCACTCAGCTATACAGAAATAGGGGAATGTACCCTACATCCAAAGAAAGAACTGCAAATTCCATTGCTGGGTAAACAGCTGGGTTCCCAACTTACAATGGTTCGACTTACGATTTTTCAATTCTGCAATGGTTCAAAAGAAATACACACTCAGTAGAAGACATATTTCAAATTTTTTATTTTGATCTTTCCTAGGCTAGCAATATGCAGTATGATACCCTCTCATATGCTGGGAAGCGGCAGAGAGGCGAAGCTCCCAGTAAGACACGTCATCACAAAGGTAAACATCAGATACTCTGCAGTGTGCTGTGTTGCCAATGTTTATTGGATACTGTGTTTTGAGCATGTTTAAGGTAGACCAGGCTAAGCTATGATGTTTGGTAGGTTAGGTGTATTAAATGCCATTTCAACTTGCTATGGGTTTATCAGGACATAACCCCATTGGGAGGAGAGAAGCATCTGTATATACAAGAGAAAAAAGTGCCTATATCCACCAAAGACATATAGGAGTGTTCATAGCAACTTTATCCATAATTGTCCCTAACTAGAAGTGACTCAAATATCCATCAATTAGAGAATGGATACAAAATTGTGGTATTTCACACAATGGAATACTAGAAGGCAATGAAACAAAAACCCCCGAATTACTATTGAATACAACGTGGGTAAACCTCACAAACATAATATTGAGCAAAAGACAGCAGACAGAGACAAAACTTTAATGTTAGTATTGCTATTCTGAGACTGTTGTGTGTATACCAGGGTACTATAAATGAGTAATTACGTTATGTTCGAATTGTATTATTCCTGGTGTCACTGAGAACAAGAATTCTCAGCTGAGAGAAAGATAACAAATGCAAATTTTAAAAAAGTTAAAATCTTGGGCGGCCAAGTGGCTCAGCTGGTTAAGAGCTCACTCAAGAATGCGAGCTCTGAGGAACAGGGTCACCGGGTTTGATTCTCGGCCTGAGCCGAGCTGCTGCTGAGCTGCCAACAGGTGGCAAGATGGCTCAGCTAAAAAAAAAAAAAAAAAAGTTAAAATCTTGTAGTGCTGAAACTTGAATTAGATGTATCAGTGTGAACTCATGAGGTTCTCTATCTTAAAAAAAATTTTTTTCCTAGTTCTGACAACTAAAAAGTCCTGGAAACAGTGATCGCTCCTACAGCAATGAGAAGCCCCAGAGCCCAGGTTGTAATCTTGAAATTCCATTCCCCAATAAAAGGATCAGGGCTCCTTAAGGAAACTGCTCATACCAGGTGTGGGAGGAAATGTACACGATTAGTATGGAACTCCTTGTCATACTAGATAAAGCAGCTATCAAAAACTTAGCTTCATGGTAAAATAACTCAGTAATCAATCTGAAAAAGCTCCCACTAGCCAAAGATTAAATTACTTAAGCATCAATAAGGATAATGACCATGATGAATTATTTTTTTAATTCAGTATGTTTAAATTTAAGTCCCATAATGAGTCCCAGGGAGAAGAAAAGACCATAATTGGTCACTGCTGGAAAAGGCTAATATAACCAAAGCATTTTTTGAAATTCCCAAGAGAAACTACCAAGTTTTCATCCAGCCTTTCCCACTATACAGTCACGTGCTGCTTAATGACAGGGATACATTCTGAGAAATGCATTGTTAGGTGATTTTGTCACTGTGCGAACATCATCGAGTGCGCTTACACACACCTAGATGGTACAGCCCACTGCACACCTAGGCTGTATGCTGCAGCCTATTGCTCCTAAGCTACCAGCCTGTACAGCATGTTACTGTACAAAACAACACGAAATTAAATCAGGAGACAGAGAAAATGATGCAACCAAGAAATGCGATAAACATGAGATGAAACTGCTGCTGGCATAAAAGCATCTCGTTTTACAGCAAACTTTTTTCATAAGTAGAAAGAGTATACTCTAAAAAATAATGATAAAAGTATAGTATAATAAATCATAAACCAGCAACAGTCATTTTTTATCATTAGCAAATATTACTGTATTTTGTCGTGTTTAATGCACTCCCATGTATAATGCGCACCCATGATTTTGGCCCAAACTTTCAGGGGAAAAAATATTTCATTTTAATTTCTTAATTCAAACTTTTGTTTACATTTAGGTACTTGTTTTTGTATTATAAAGGAATTTTAGCATTTATTTTTTAACACATTATGGTTCAAGAAATTTTATGTAACAAATAATTACAAAACACAAGAACAGGTACAAGGTACCAAAAATTTTATGTACCGATAACAAATTTATGATATTTACGCGTCATAGAAGGCCAAGAACTCTTCATTGTTGCAAGTTCATGGTCAATTCAACAAAACCAATTATCATATTCCAGGGTATTATTTTGCATACAGATATTGTTATTGATTTCTAGAGTTACACTTTTAACCCATAAGCATAAATAAAAGAATTAAAAACATTTATATAGATACGGAATTAGTCCTATCCATGTATATAATGCGCATCCTTGTTTTTCTCTCACAAATTTGGGCAAAAAAATGCACACTACACATGGCAAAATACGGTATGTACTGTACATAATCGTATGTGCTATATTTTTATATGACTGGCAGCACAGGCTTATTTACACCAGCATTACCACAAACACATGAATAGGGATGTTATGACAGTTACATCGTCACTAGGCGATAGGAAGTTTTCCGCTCCATTATCATCTTATAGGACCACTGTTGTGTATGTGGTCCCTTGTTGACTGAAACACTGTTATGTGGCTTATGACTGTATAAACTGTACTACTAGGTGACAAATAGTACATGAAGAAGTTTCTCTTTATAGACATTCCACTCAATATATGAACAGGAAAGTTACAGTGTTAAAATATCACTATCCTGCAAATCCTAATGATTTAATAGACCTACAGCAGGGAGTCTATCACCTGTTTTTGTAAATAAAGTTTTACTGGAACACAGCCATGCCCATTCATTTATCCTGTCGGTAATGGGAAATGAGCCATACACAAAATGTATTGGGTTGTCGGAAAAGTCATGATGTATTTTTTCTATGTTTTTTGTTGCAAAAATGTGTCATGACTTTTCCGGCAACCCAATACATTTTGTCTATGGCTCCTTTCCCATTACAGACGGTAGTTTAGTAGTTGCAGCAGAGGAGACCAGATGGCCTACAGAGCCTAAAATATCCACTACTTGCTCCCTTACTGAGAAAGTTAGTCAAACTCTCATCTAAAGCATTGAGCACAAATGGCAACTAATCAGAAACAAGTAGACGTGTGCACCACAGACATTTGCCAAGGACATAGACTGGCCAAAAACAGTCAAACCTGAATCTGAGCAAGTCCATAGATCCAACTACCAATTAACAAGAAATACAAAGGATAAATGAGCATGTTTAATCACTTCACAGAAATGTAACCAGAAGCATCCACATCCACAGGACAAAGACCCAATTTGTACAAACAAAGTTTAAGGACAAAAAGGGAAGGTGGGGGTGGGGGAGAAACCTTAAGAGAAAAATCAACCAACTGCAGTGCGGGGAGGGCTTATGCAGATCCTGATTCAATCCAGTCAACTGCTTTAAACATGTACGAGAGAATTAGAATTACCACCAACTGGGCATTTGATTACATTGGAATTGTTGCTTTTTTTTTTTAAGGGTGATAATGGTATTGTGGTTATATTTTTCTAAAAGAAGATCTTGGGCTGGCCGAGTGGCTCAGTTGGTTAAGAGCTCACTCAAGAGTTTGAGCTCTGAGCAACAGCAGTTCGAGTCCCGGCCCGAGCTGAGCAGCTGCTGAGCTGCCAACCGGTAGCAGGATGGCTCAGCTTAAAACAAACAAAGAAACTAAAAGAAGATCTTATACTTTAAGAATACATACTGAAATACAAATAAATTACATGTCTAAGATTTGCTTTAAAATAATACAGGGGTGGGAGAGAAGTTGGTGGGAGATACACAATTCGGCCATGACTTGATAATTATTGAATCCGAGTGATGAATACAAGGGAGTTCATTATACAAGTCTATCTACTTTTCTGTGTGTGTATGTTAAACTTTCTATAATAAAAATTAAAAATAAGACAAAAGATTTCTTCTTCAGGCACAAGAAAAAAAATCTGAAGTAAAAAGAATAGGTCAGGGCCAGCCGAGTGGCTCAGTTGGTTAAGAGCTCGCTCAAGAGTGCGAGCTCTGAGCAACAGCGGTTCAAGTCCTGGCTGAGCTGAGCTGCCACTGAGCTGTCAACAGGTGGCAGGATGGCTCAGCTAAAAAAAAAAGACTAGGTCAGGAAGTATGCTAGAGAGCCCCAAAAAGGCAACCTGACTGTGACAAGGTGTGAAGTCTTCTGAAGGAAGGGTAAGAAGCCAACTTTGAAAAGGACTAGTTTATAGACAGAGTAAATGATTACTGAGTAGGTTCAAACTTAGTTACGTGACCTTTTCCAACTGCATCGAGCAGCCAGAACTAGAAAAAAAGAATGCAGATGGCAGATTTATGGGTTTGAGATTTGGTAAAACTGGGGCCAGCCGAGTGGCACGTTGGTTAAGAACTGACTAGGGATGCCAGAGGTCCCCGGTTCGGATCCCAAATATGAGGGCCAGTGACACTGCCCTCTACAGCTAAGATGCTGAACAATAGCACTGGAGCTGGGCTGCTGTGGGTCGCCGGTGATGGCGTAGGCTGCAGTCCCCTGCTGCAGTGGGCTGCCATAAGCTACCATGTGTAGCCGGTAGCCAGCGTGAGCGACCAGCAGCCGCCATGAGCGGCCATCCAGAGGCCGGCGACTGATCTGCCTCGCCAGGGAAAAGCGCAATGATGGTGCCAACTTGGGCCAGTGAAGCAACCTCCTCCACAACTAGACTGAAGAACAAAACGACAGCAACTTGTCTGTTCCCCTCCCCCAATTCCCCAATAAAATCTTTAAAAAAAAAAACAAAAAACAAATAAACTGGTTCCCTAGGACGTTAAAGGCAAGAGAATGAAATATGCTGAGGCAAGAATGATCAAGGGGTTTGGGTGAGTAGAAAGCTGAGGCTAGGAAGTAAGTAACTTGATTAGGGGGGGAAAAAAAAAGCCAAGAAACTACAAATCATAACAAAGACCAAGAACCGATTCCAAAAGTATGACATGATACAGTGTTATGATCACGACAGGAAACTTGCCAAGACCTCAAAAATGGAAGTGCTCCAGGTGGTAATGAGGTCTACAGTAAGAAATACTGGGTGTGAAGAGCACACAGAGCTTTGAGGCTCCAGTCCTGGTGAACTAATGCTGGTTTACTCACTGGTTCCAGGTACCCGCCAAAGAATCCCACCCGTCTCCCAAGCTCGGTTCAGAAGGTAGGTATCTGTATGTTTTAAAAGGGTCCCATGATTGAAACCACTGGTCTAAGATGTACTGATCCTGGAACATTACTAAGGTGAAAATGATGGATGCTAGACAGGTCAAGGAAGCGGGAATAGAGCCACTAATATGATCAAAGAGACAGAAAGAGAACATTCTGAGTCAAATGAAAAAAATTCTAGAGGTTAATAGTAAAGAAGGATAAGAATGTGAAGAGGAATAAAAGACATCAACTTCAAAAGAAAATGGTTCATTACAAATTGTTCTGTGAAACTAATTTTAAAAATGTTCTGATAGTGAGCATCTTATTCTAACCCCACGATTCAAAGAAAATAGTCTACAAATATCTCTATCAGATAAGTTAGGGAAGAAAAGGTATCCTTAAAAAACCAAAAATCTATCAATTTGTTCATTATAGTCATAAGTGTTAGGAGATGAAAGCACCAACAAAAACCTTATAAATTGTTTCTTTTAATTCACTCATTTCATAGGTGAGAAAATAAAGTTCCACTAAGGTTAATTAACTTGTACTCAAGAACACTATGCAGTTAGTGATCAGAACCAGAGCTGAAATGTACACCACTCTTCACTCGACCTCTCTGCCTTACATCCTCATCTAACACCATGGTTTCCATGTGGTGACTTACTTCCTATCAATGCTAAATATCATTATATATTTTCAATCTCAAATAGCAGGCATTTGGTAAATATCTGTTGACTGACATCTCAAAATGAGCCTACTTCAATAATTTTATTTTAAAGGTCTCAATTTTGGCAATTTGTTCTCTTCAATTTTACTTCTCTTGCACCCCCCCACCACTCCACCACCCCCCAAAAAAATGTGTTCTGAGTAAATCCCAGAGATGTTCAAAAACAAGCTGGCTAACTAGCCTCTATGACTCTAAAACATGTTAGCATATGAAAAGGCACACATAGTTGCATGCTATAAAAGGAAGAGCTGGCATTACACACCTCTCTTATCATCTCCATAAACTTGTGCATAATGTACAATTGTTAGGAAGAGGATGTTCTTGACTCAATGTATTCAAATTTCTAAATAAGATAAGAAAAGATAATAACAGGGGCCAGCTGAGTGGCACGTTGGTTAAGAGCTGGCTTGGGATGCCAGAGGGTCCTGGTTCGGATCCCATATATGAGGGCCAGTGACACTGCCCTCTACAGCTAAGACGCTGAACAACAGCTCGACCTGGAGCTGGGCTGCCATGAGTTGCAAGCGAAGGCAGGTGGGTTGCCATGGGCTACCGTGTGTAGCCAGCAGCCAGCATGAGCAGCCAGCAGCCGCTGTGAGCGGCCATCCAGAAGCCGGCGACTGATCTGCCTCGCCCAGGAAGAGTGCAATGATGGTGACAACTTGGGCCAGTGAAGCAACGTCCTCCACAACTAGACTGAAGAACAAAAGGATAGCAACTTGTCTGTTCCCCTCCCCCCAATTCCCCAATAAAAATCTTAAAAAAAAAAAAGAAAGAAAGAAAAGATAATAACAGGATAAACTACCTCAGTCTTACAATCAGGGATTATAAAGTACACACACATAAAGTTTATTATATATTTTTATGCATATTCATTATAAATATTACATATTATACTGTACCCAGAATAGAATATGGAAAGAATATTTTGAAGCCTCCAAAAACATCCAGTAACATCCTGATGTTACTGCTATTTTTAGATGTGATTCTTTTTAATTAGCAAAATGTGTAGGTATTATTCTTGGGTTAAAAAAAACAAACAAACCAAAAAAGGCATAAAAAAGGGGAAGGCAATCCAAAAATTATTTTACAAGTTACTATTATTATTTTTTTTTTAAGTACCTATCCTTACCACTTAGAAAGTGTTCATGAGGCACAGAGTTTGTAGAAAAGACACCAAATTTGGAAAGGATCCATCTAGAAGACTTTTCAATCTGGAGCTTGTACTTTATAGGCACGCAAGTGGGCACACTGGTGCAAAGCAGTAGTGATTCACCATGTACAAAGCAGAATATGGAATGTAAATCTGGAAAACAAAAAAAAGAGAGAGAAAAGAAATATGGTTGGTTATTAGCAACATCCATGTTTAAAACAAATGTGTAATATTTTAGCAGTTTTCATATAACATATAGCATTATTGAAACTCGTTTTTATAATTGAGAATTTGGCCAAGAACTTACTTATGGGGAAAAAAAAAATCTCAACTATATAGGGAAAGAATCTGGAGAGAGAAAACAAGAAAAGGAGAATTAGTCTTTTAAAGGTTCTAATTTAAATATTTTTTCGACACCCACAAAATCTTTCTCAAGTATATTATATATTTCCTCACCATCTAAACATAATTACCTGTTTCATGATGACAAGGTCATCATCATAAGAGCACTTACATAGTACTTAAGGACTTATACATTATGGGACTTGGGGTAATCACCCCTATCTTTCAAGAGTTACCCTAAGAAGTAAGCACTTTCCATGGCTGGTGGTAGTGGCAGTTATCTATAAAACTAAGAATGCATTTCTCCTTTGTCTCAACAATACTCCTTCTGGGACATTCTAAAGATACATAATAATAATTGCACAAAATAAAAGTATACAGCAAGATTATTGTAGGATTATTAGAAAAAGTGAAACACTGAAAACCCAAGAGAATTGGTAAAAAGACCTATGATACATCCAGAAGAAGGAATATTGTGCAGCTGTGAAAATGAACAAGGAAGCACTCTGTTCTTCTATGAAAAGATCACCAGAAAATATTAAATAAGCAAAGTACAGAGTAATATATATATATATATATACATAGTATATTGTTAATATTTGTAAAGAGCACTGCAAAGATAATAAGAAATTGGTAAAAATGGCTATCTATAAAGGACAGTAAGGAAACAGAAATAGTTTAGACTTCTCAATCTGTCATTTTGACTCCCGAAACATGTAAATGTTCAAACAAAATTAAATTTAAGGCAATTCTCCCAAATAAGCTTCACTTTTACTTTTTCAGCCTTTTTCATAAAAAACATGGGCTGTTATATGATCAATATAACAAGGCTACTTTCCTGGAAAAATCAAATGCAAATTAACTTTCTCGTCCTTCAAAAAAAGCCCTTCTCTTTTCTACTGGTAGCAATTGAACATATATGTTCAGTACCTGCTATGCCAACTATATACCAGCAATATACAAGTATGCTTATTAGTGAAGATACAGTAAGAAAGGCATAAATATACACTGCTAAAGGAAATGTAAATTCGACAACCATCCTGAAAAGCAACGTCAATATATGACAAGAATCTTTAAAATATTCATAGCTATTGACCCAGTAATTACACTTCTGTGAACTCAAAATACAGACAGAATTTTACAAATATTTTTACATTATTTATAAAGAAAAATTGTAAGAACTCTAAATGTCCAAAATAGGAAAAAAGTTAACTAAATTAATATTTATTCAGCAGATGGACTATTATGCTGCAGTTAGCCTAAAAGTAATTTCTAGTTAAACATGGTATATTAACCATAAATATTTATTCCCACTCCCTCCGCAGGCTCCTCTAAAATAATTGTAAATTTGAAAAGTTAAATAAAACGTAAGAACACAAAAGCAAAGAGAACAGAACAGGCATTCTTTGATAGTATAAAATTAAATACAATTTAAAAAAATAACATGGGGAAAATGCTGTTAAACAGACCAAAAAAAGGCAGGGCTCAAAATAATAATTTCAGCCATATTTTAAAAATTACATTAAAACAAGGAAAAAAAAACATACTAAGTATTATTTCTAAATCATGATTTTAAAATAAGTGATTTTTTTTCTTTTATGCTTTTCTATGTTTTCCCAATATATAAATAGCTTCAAAGGGCATTTATCACTGTTATAGTAAGAAAAATAAAATCACTTTAAAAACATTTTATATATATAAACATATATATACACACACATATATATAGCTACCGATCTATATACATATCTTTATGTAGATATGTATCTATATGTAGATATATCTATATGTAGACATATATCTACATATAGATATATATACATATCTAGCTATATATTCATATATATATATATATATATATATATGAATATGTAGATACATCCACTAGGATAGCTATAATAAAAAAGACGGATGGTAAGTGTTGACAAGTATATGACTGGAAACCTCACACACTGATTGTGGGTATATAAAATGGTACAGCCATTTTGGAAAACTGGCAGTTCCTCAAAAGTTAAATGTGACCCAGCAACTCCACTCCCAGGTATATACCGAGAGAAATGAAAAAATACATCCATGTAAAAATATGTATACAGATGTTCATAGTAACACTATCTGTAATAGCCAAAAAGCAGAAACAACATAAATGTCATCAACCAAGGAATGGATAGTGTGGTATATCCATCCAATGGAATACTCTTCCATAAAAAGGAATGAGGTACTGATACATGCTACAACACAGATGAATCTGAACATTACGCTAAATGAAAGAAGCCAGTCACAAAAGGCCACGTATTACATGACTCCATTTATATGACACGCCCAGAATAGACAAACTTACAGAAAGAAAACAGATTAGTGGTTGACCAGTACCAGTGGAGGGGAGATGGGGAGTGACTGCTAATGGGTACAGGGTTTGGGGGGAATGATGAAAATGTTCTAAAATTGATTGTGGTGATGGCTGTACAATTCTGTGACTATACAAAAACCTCAAATTCAGCATTGAAACAGGTGATTTGCATGGTGTGTGAATTTAAGCTCAATAAAGCTGCTATGTTAAAAAACATATATATTAATATATGTAGTCTATAAGTTCTTCACCACTAACCAGCTTTTCACATATATTTCCTTATCACCTTGGAACAAACACTATGTAGTGGAAAAAGCACTGGATTCAAGACAAAGTCAGACTCTTGCCAAACCTGAAACCATGGACAAGCCACAACTTCAATTTCCTTTCTGGGAGAGGGGGAATCCCCTCTGGTACACCATTGCATTTTTCTCCCAACAATTAAGTTGCATGCCTATCACGAATAAATTTTATTTGTTCCAAAAGCTGCTTATGACAGTTACATTTATAATAATCACATAATTTAGTTACATATTACATCAAAAATAGCGCGAAAAGAAAAATCTTTGTCTTTGAAAATTAAGCTGTCCAATTTGAAAACGCTAAGTCACTTTTAAAATATCCTAAAGAGGGGGCCTCAGCTATACATCAGAAGATTGATGATGTGTAAGTATTTATGTACTTATCAATTATAAAATATTTAAGGTGTGTATCTTTTTTACGAATCCTCAAATTTTCCATTTAACCAACCCAGCTATGGTTAACCACACAACCAATATTGTATAAGAGAGAGCTACTACTCTATATAAGTTATTTGTATAAAAGACTAACATAAGTACACTACTATCACTATTATTCTATCTCACACTCTAAAGAGTGATGGTTGACCCCATTGAATTCCCTCTTACAGAGGTTGAAACTTTTCTACCCTTCCAGTTCTCAGGCCCACCACAGTCCCTTACTCTCTCTCCAGATACCTTTGTCTCTTACACTGAAAGAGGACCCCAATGTAAACTCCTCAAATTCAATTCAAGGCTGCTGAATTTCCTCTTCCTGTGCTCGTCAAGGCTCTTCCAAACCCTCTCTTTTCAAAGTTAAACCTCCACCTGACCTGTATATTCAGATGACCATTAAGAAAAGACTATCTTACTTACACTCACGCACCACAGATTCCTCTTTATTTCCTCTTATCACACATTTGTCTTTCTTACCACATCTCTACTTTATCACCTGTAAACTTATCCTCAATCACCAGTCATCTGCACTTTGATCCCAACCACTGCAATACTCCAATACTTTTCCTAATGACTGCAAGAAAATTCTAAGTGGTCATTCTAACTGGTCTCTGACCGCCCCTCTCTCACTACTCCAGTGCACCTCAGATATTGCTGCCAAATGCACCTTCCTAATGCACAACTCTGTCTTGGTAATGCACTGGTACTCCCAATGCCTGCCAGAATAAAGTCCAGAAATTCATCAGCCTCCAAATCAAAATCCTAATGGAAGAGAATAAACTGCTAGTCCATCTCCCTAACGTTCTCTACATACAGTCAGGCTGAACTCTGCTCTGTGTAAACACATCCCATTCATCCTTGCACCAGGCCTTTCTTCCACCTGGAATGCCCTCCCTTTGTTTTTATCCCTTGAAAGTCCTCCACAATTATTTTTGAAGTAGAAAATCATTTGTCCCATCAGAGCCTTGGGTTTCTCAACTGTAACACCTTCAAGGGCTATTTAAGAGAGATTATCAAGTGTTACATGTATTATAAGTATTATCAAATGCAATCTTAAAAAAATCACCAGCAGGTATCACTCAACAAGTGTCATTATTGTTGTTCATTCAACACAATGAATGCTCAGTACATATTTTTTAAATTGACATACAAAACAAAACAAAGTGTCTTCTCCAGCCATACTATACGCTTTGCTGTAAAAGTAACAATTTAAGGTTTGACACCTCTGTAAGTTAAGATGATGAAAAATTTTAATAATCAATAGTTTTCGGTTTAGGGGAATCTCACACAGATTCATGATGTAAGGACAGCAACCCACTGTTTCATTATTTAGTCAAGAACAATTTGATTTGTAATCATTTCAAACATATATGTATGTCAAGTCATTATGCTGTATACCTTAAACTTATATAGTGCTGTGTGCCAATTATAGCTCAATAAAATGGAAAGAGAAAAAAAAAAGAACTTGATTCACTACTATCTACCAAAAATGGGAAGGACAGGCCTTCCCAAAATTGAGTACTTTTATCATTTACTTTTTTTAAAAATTGTGATAAAATACACGTAACATATAATTTACCTTCTTAACCCTTTTTAAGTGTACAGTTCAGTGGCATTAAGTACATTCACACTGTTGTACAAACATCACCACCAACCATCTCCAGAATTCTTCTCTGCATTCATTAAACGATAACTCTCCATTTCTGTCCTACCCCCACAGCCCATGCATCTTACTTTCTGTTTCTATGAGTTGGACTACTCTAGGTGTCTAAGTGGTATTTGTCATTTTGCGACTGGTTTATTTCCCTACACATGATGCCCCTCGAGGCTCATCCATGTTATCATTTACCTTTTTCAACATTAACTTCAAAACCACACCAAGGTTTAAACACACTCTATATTATACGACACCACTCTGCAGGTTTGGATAATTCAAATTACAGAAAGAAAAGGAGAATAACATGTACTTGATAATCCAGTATGATACCAGCTATTCGACCAGGTGCATTTCACACACAATTAAGCCCATACAACTCTAAGGAGGTAGATTATTCCTACTCCCAGTGGGTAAATGAGAAAAAGGAGGTTCAGAAGACCACTCAGTATTAGGTAGGCCTCCCATGTCACTTTCCTATTTCCATTTTGTTTTCATCACAGAACTTATCACTATCTGACATACATACATACATGCATGCATACAGTTACTTACTTTCTTATGCACAAGTAGACCAAAAAAGGTTGAGAATCACTACACTAGTGGGTCACATTTATACAACAAAGTTGTATCTACAATACAACATAGCTTAGAATCTAAACAATCTCTCGCTTTCCTGAGAATATTATCCATAGGTACGTCTCTTAGGTCCTCAAAAATTTTTTACTTTATTAGCCAAAGAGATTAGGAAAAAAAGTTTTAGAGCAGGGATGGGAGATGGGAGGCAATGGAGGGCAGAAATTCCAACTGAAAAGTCCAAGAATCCAAGAAGACTGGTCACCAGTGAGTTCAAACCTATTATACTATCATATCCTCATCTTCTCTGAATTCTGTTTTTAATCAAACTTCACCTGAGGACTTTCCTACTAAGCATGAATTTAAAATGCAAAGGGAGATACAAGGTTGTGATATGCAGTCCACTTATACCTTAAATGCATTCCCACTATAATACTAGCTATAGCCACAGTGATATGGATTTCCTTCTTCTGCTTCATAATGAAAGTAAATAGTCCCACCATCCCGTGCTGCTACATTCTCTCCCTTAAAATTAGTTAAAACTTTTGTTATATATCAAGAAATTAAGAACTAAATACCTAACTTCTAACTTGGCTTACACTATATTTTTCATAATTTAAATTATAGCAAATATCTCCACAACTAGGAGAATTTAAAATGTTATGAAAAGAGAAATGAGATTCTTAAGGGCTCTCATTAAATAAATCCCCACTTGTAACAAAAGTCTACATTTCCCATTCATTTATTATTTTCACAAAATAATTTCTTTTGATCACAGTATGAAAAATGTTATTCACTAAAGGAGTACTGTGTTCACAAAATAATTTTATCTTCGCTGATGTAACAAGAAGTTAGTGGTTTCCTTTTTGTAGTAAACAATGGGCCCTGAGAAACATTCCTTGTTAAATGTCTTTTACTTTTTTTTTTTTTACACACAATTGGTTCAGCTTCCTAATAATCAACATTTACCAGAAATATGAAAGATAAAAATCTATGAAGATACACAATAAGACTAAGCAAGCCAAAAGGAGAAAAAAATTACAAAGGCTCCATGAAGCGGGTGGGGTATAGAAAACTTCCAACCCAACCAACCATCTCCAAGCTACTTTTGATAACTGAGAGTATCAGTTTCATGGTGACAAAAATCTCAAATCTTTTTTCTCCATTCCTAAGGGATCGTGCCTGTCAGCATACAGACATATTGTAATGATCACCCACCTTAAAGAAAACAAACAAAAAAAGAGCTCTCTTGTGATATAGTGATTTATAATAAGAAATACATATTTGGTCTTTGTCCCATTTCTGGTACAGAACTCCTAAAATTCTTAGAATTTCCTAAGTGATTAGAGCCATAGTAGAGTGTCTCTTGTGTTAAGGAGGTAACTTTTGGATCGAACCTAGGGATGGGGGCTGGTTACCAGGAGAACCAACCTTGTAACTTAAAGGGTTGAAACTTTCAGTCCCCTCTCCCCTAATGCGGGCGGGGGCTGGAAGTTGAATCAATTGCCAATGGCCAAAGATATAATCAATCATGCCTATGTAACGAAGCCTCTATAAAAACCTAAAAGGACGAGGTTCGAAAGAGCTGCTGGGTTTGAACACGTGTAGATGAAAGGAGAGTGGTGTGCTCTGAGGGCATAGCTCAGCACCCTTTGTCCAGACCTTGCCCTGTGCAGCTCTAACATCTGGCTTATATTCTGAGTTATATCCTTTCATAGTAGACTGTCAATCTAGATAAGTAAACTGTTTCTTCCAGTTCGGCTCACGGTGAGCCACTCTAACAAATTAATTTAACCCAAGAAGGGGGGTTGTTGGAACCTCTAATCTACAGCCAGTAGATCAGAAGCACAGGTAACAACCTGAGTTTATGACTGTCCTCTGATGGGAGCTGGGGGGGGGGGGGGGGGATGGACAGTCTTGTAGGACTGAGCCCCTTAATCTGTGGGATCTAATGCTATCTCCAGGTAACGTTAGAATTGAATTGAATTGTAGGACACCCCAATGGTGTCCGAGAATTGCTTGGTGAAGAGTGGGGGGAACCCACACATACCAGACTTGGTGACCAGAACTTTGACCTCCCTTGACCACAAAATCCATGTCAGTAATTGCCACATTTCTCTGCTCCCCTTTAAAATGAAAGTCCTCTACACAGTTGTCTCTATTCAGTATTTCACTAACCTCCCTTCTTCATCCCATTCTCTCTTCTATTCAACTCCAAGGCTTTATACTTCCACCACGCCACAACACCATTTGTCACTGTCACTAATGACCTCTATCCACACCACACAAAATCCAAACATCAATATCAGTCCTCATCTCAGTTGACTCTATAGCATTTCTCTCCCTCCTTTTTGAAAAACCTTCTTCACTTGGACTGCAAAATGCAAAACTGTCCTGGTTTTCTTCCTCTTCCTCATGAGCTACTTAGCACGATATTCTAAAGATCCATCCATGTTGTTGCAAATGGCAGCATTTCACCTTTTCTTATGGCCGAGTAATATTCCGTTGTATATATGTACTACATCTTTATCCTATCATCTATCACTTCAGTTGTTTCCATGTCTTGGCCACTGTGAATAATGCTGCAATGAACACAGGGGTACATATATCTTGACGGATAAATGTTTTCAAATTTTGGGGGTAGATATCCAGAAAAGGGATTGCTGAGTCATATGGTAATTCTGTTCTTAATTTTTTGAGGCACCTCCATACTGTTTTCCATCAGCACCAATTCTTTTCAACATCGTACTACAAGTCCTAGCTAATACAGTAATACAAGAAAAGGAAATAAAAGGTATACAGGTTGAAAAGGAAGAAAGAAAACCGTGTTTGTTTGCAAATGACAAATTGTCTAACTAGAAAATCCAAAAAAATAGACTTTCCCTCTCTCCTTCCCTCCTTCTGTCTCTCCTCCATCCCAGAAACTAATAAGCAATTATAGCAAAGTTGAAGGATACAAAGTTAATACAAAAGTCAATCTCTTTCCTACACACCAGCCATGAACAAACAGCATCTGAAATTAAAAACACAATACCATTTACATTAGCACCCTCCTCAAAATGAACTACTTAGATAGAAAATTAACAATGTATTTATTTACAAGATCTATATGAGGAAAATTACAAAACTCTGGTGAACAAAATCAAGGAAGAACTAAAACAAATGAGAGAGTTCATGTTTATGCACAGAAAGACACAATATTGTTAAAATGTTAGTTCTTCCCAATTTAATCTATAGATTCAATGCAATCCCATTCACAACCCCGGTGAGTAATTTTGTGGATATCAACAAACTGACTCTAAAGTTTATGCAGAGGCAAAAAAAAAAAAAACAAAACAAAAAAACACAGAATAGCCAATACAACATTAAAAGAGGAGAGCAAAGTTGGAAGATTAATACTACCCAACTTCAAGACTTATAAATCTACATTAATCAAGACAGTCTGGTATTGGAGAAAGAAGAGACAAACAGATCAATGGAACAGAATAGAGAGCCCAGAAATAAACCCACATAAATAGAGCCAACTGATTTGACAAAAGAACAATGGCCAAAAAAAATGGAACAAAGACGGTCTTTTTAGCAAATGGGGCTAGAACAACTGGACATTCACATACAAAACAAAACAAAACAAAACAAAACATACACCTAAGCCTTGCACCCATCACAAAAGTTAACTCAAAATTAATCACAGGCCTGAATGTGAAATGCAAAACGACATATCTCCTAGAAGACAACACAGAAAACCTAGATGATCTAGGCTATGGTGATGTCTTTTTAGATATAATATCCATTAAAGAAATAACTGATAAGCTGGACTTCATTAAAATGAAAAACGTCTGCTCTGTGAAAGACAATGTGAAGAGAACAAGATGATAATCCACAGGCTGGGAGGTAAAGGATTGTTATCCAAAATATACAAAGAAATCTTAAAACTGAACGATAAGAAAACAGCAACTCAATTAAACAATGGGCTCAAGACCTTAACAGATATGTAACCAAAAAAAGATACACAGATGGCAAATAAGCACGTGAAAAGATGTTCCACATCATATGTCATCAGGAAAATGCAAATTAAAACAAGATGCCACTATACATCTATTAGAATGGCCAAATTCCAGAACACTGAAAACATCAAATGCTGAGGAGGTATGAAGCAACAGGAACTCTCAGTCACGCTGGTGGGAATGCAGTACAGTGCCACCAATCGGGAAGACAGTTTGGCAGATTCTTACAAATCATACTCTTACCATATGGCTCAGCTACTGCACTCCTCGGTATTTACCCGGAGGAGGTGAAAACATGTCCACACAAAAACCTTCACAAAGATGTTTTAGACGGTTTTATTCATCATGACCAAACGTGGGAGCAACCAAGGTGTTCTTCCGTAGATGAATGGGAATACTGTGATACATCCAGACAGTGGAATATTATTCAGCACTAAAAAAGAAATGAGCTATCAGGACAGGAAAACATATAAAGGAATCTTAAGTACATAATGCTAAGTGAGAGAAATCTGAAAAAGCTACATACTGTATGATTCCAACTATGGAGCTATGGAGACAGTAAAAAGATCAGTGGGTGCCAGGGGATCAGGGTACTAAACAAGTAGAGCACAGAGGATTTTAGGAAAGTGAAAATACTCTGTATGATACCATAATAATGTACACATCATTATACCCACAGAATGTCCACCACCAAAAGTGAACCCTAGTGTAAACTCTGGGTGATTATAATGTGACAATGTGGGTTTATCCACTGTAACAAATGTTCAACTCTGGTGGGGGATGGTGATAATGGGGGAGGCTATACCTAAGTGGGAGCAGGGGGTATGTGGGAAATCTCTGTACTTTCAATTTTGCTGTGAATTGAAAACAGCTCTTAAAAAGCTTTATAAAAAAAAATCTATTAAAAACAAAAAAGATTTTTTTTAAAATGTTTAATTAAAAAAAACTTGCCTCATCTGACCTGCCTCTCCAATTGTTTCCACCTATCTTACGAATCAGGTTTTCAGCTTTGGTTGTCATTAAAACAAAAAGGCAAAATTGTTTGGAAATTTTAAAATGATGTATGTATTGATATTACCAAAGACAATGCCACAATTTCAACTTATCATAAACCAGTCTTCCCAATAAAATTAACTTTTGAAAATAAAGTTTGTTTCATCAAATATTTTGGATTTTGTTCCCAGATGTAGAAAATAATTTTACATAAAAACAAAAATGAGACTTATAGAAATCTTTGCAAAGACTGGTTTTATATGGTCTGTGATGTAAATCAATTTACAATACAATAAAAAAAATTAAAATGTGTTTATAGGCATTTTTCTAGTGAGAGGTCCATAATTTCTATCAAATCCTCCAAGGGGGCCATGACCCAGATAAGATTAAGAATGAGAAGTTCTTAGGTATGTTAAATCTAGACACTCATCCACCTAAACACTGAGCCTACTACCATTTACCAGGAAATCTTCCTTGACCTCCATCATGTGTCTGTGGCCCCTTTCCAGGGACATAAAAAGAAAATAATTTATTGTCATCCAAGTATTTAGGAAGTACTAGGGAACATCATCAAAGTTCATTATTAGATGAAAGAGGACAAATAGAAGTCAATTAAGTGATGCCAATAATCATTTTTTTAAAAAACAGATACATTAAAATATGGTTGATGGGATCCTGGAAGTAACTGGGTTAGGGGACATTTGGTCCAAACATCCGTGGACACATTGGGCCTGTGCAGACCCACCTACATAACCCCATGTACCATTACTAGGTAGGCTACCAAGGCAGGAAACATTATTATAGGCAATACAGCCACAACACACAATTATTGGATCAATGAAACATGACAGTATTTTTTACGTATTAATCCTGTAAACCCAAAGTATAAATAAGTGTTACGGGCTATCTGAACCCAGGGATGTTTTCTAAGTGTGGACGTTTTTGACAGGACCAAATATCAAGGACCATTTAGAATGGTTCAAATATGCTCATGGACGTTTTGGACAGGACTAAATTTTAAGGACCTTTGAGCATGGACATCCACAAATCCATGGATGTTTTAGACAGGACCAAAGGTCCTACAAGAAATAATTGGGCTACATGTGTCAAGACATTAAAATGTCCATAACCTCTAACCCAATCAAGGGGTATTTACCAAAAATAAATAAATAATCTAAAAGCAGGTAAAAAATTATGTACGGAGAAAGATGCTTAACAGCAGTAGATTGGTTAAAAGCCCAGGCTCGGGGCCGGCCGAGTGGCGCGATGGTTAAGAACTGGCTTGGGATGCCAGAGGACCCCGGTTCGGATCCCACATATGAGGGCCAGTGACACTGCCCTCCACAGCTAAGATGCTGAACAACAGCTCAACCTGGAGCTGGGCTGCCGTGAGGCGCCAGCAACAGCGTAGGCTGCAGCCCCTGTGGCAGTGGGTTGCCATGGGCTACCATGTGTGGCCAGCAGCCAGCGTGAGCGGCCAGCAGCCGCAGTGAGCGGCCAGCAGCTGCAGTGAGCGGCCGTCCAGAAGCTGGTGACTAATCTGCCTCGCCCGGAAAGAGCGCAATGATGGTGCCAACTTGGGCCAGTGAAGCAACATCCTCCACAACTAGATTGAAAGAACAAAACTACAGCAACTTGTCTGTTCCCCTTCCCCCAATTCCCCAGCACTGTTCCCATCCCCCCAATTCCCCAATAAAAATCTTTAAAAAAAAAAAAAAAAAAAAAGCCCAGGCTCCACAGCCAGCCTGCTAGGGTTCACTTAGAAACTTATATTTGTTAAGTTTCTTAACCTCTCTGTTTCTATATGCATAAAAGTACAAAAAAAGGGACAATATAATTACCTACTTCAAGAAGGTTTCACGAAAATTAAATGAATTAATGTATGTTACAACACTCAGCACATAGTATGCCTTCTGTGAAGGAGTGCTCACTTATTTAAAAATACTAAGCACCAATTATGTGTCAGGCACTGTCCTAGGCAGTTGGGGTGTATCAATGGAGAAAACAGATGAAGAATCCTGCCCTCTTACAGCTTACCTGCTAACAGTGGGAGACAATAAACAATATATGTAATAAGTAAACAATGGGAGTATGAAAACATGAGAGAAGCTATGGGGAAAAAATTTAAAATAGGAAAGAGTCATGGAATGGCAAGTGCTGAGGTCGCAGGGGTTGCAATTTTTAAACACTAGTTGGACTACAGCTCATTGAAAAGGTGACACTGAAGCACAGATTTGAAGCAAGTGTCAGCTGGGTGAATATCAGGAGTCAGGGTGTTCCAGCCCTGGTGAAGAACCAACACAATGGCCTTAAGGGGGAAACATGCCTGCCACGCTAGAGCCAGAACAAGGGTTATTAGAGCAGAGGGGCATGGGAAAAGCAGGAGGGAAAAAGAATCTAGGAGGTGATAAGGGACCAACTCCCGTAGGGCCAGCAGACAAATGTGCTTCAAGTGAGCTGGGGAGTCGCTGCAGGGTTTGCAGAAAACTATCCTTTCATACATTTGAAAGGATCACTTTAGCTACTGTGCTGAGAACAGAGTACAGGGGATCCCTCAGTAGGCTATTTGTGACAGAAGTGTTAGCAAATCCCTCGTCTTTCAGCACAAGAAATTGCTCTTGGATTCAGTTAACCTTTTAGCTCTGTTCCGCAGGAAACCATACAGGCAGAACATTAGCTGTGTTACTAGGCAACACTGCTTATGGTAAAAATGACCCATTGATAAATTGCTCGGGAAGGAGAGGAGCTATCAATACCTGGTGAGGTGCCAAAACCTTGGGCTTCTTTTAGTGAGGTGACTCCAATAACTGGGCCTGGGCCTTGCAGGGACCCTGGGAGCTATGCTCATGGGTTGTCATACCAGGTAATGGCTCTGTGGAACTTGGGGCCTCGAAGCCAGGTTAGCTACATACCTACCCACAGGACCCTCATTACTCACACCTAAGCTTCCCCTGGAAAGAGAGGAGAGGCGCAGAGAATAGTTCTGGCTCTTGTCTTTGTGGATAGCTACAAGGACCCCCACCAAAGTGAACATCTGATGCTTCCCTGCTGGTAAGCTGCTTCCTATCTCACATCCTCCCAAGTGAATCTCATCTTAAATGTAGCCTAGAACAATCTACAGGCCTATCAGGTTGAGCCCTGAGAAAATTCCCTGGGTAGGCACCCAGGTAAGAAATGGTAGTGGCTTGGACCAGGACGGTAGTGGTGTAAATAGAAAAAAATAGTAGGAGTATAAAGATAATTTGAAGGGGAGCTTATAGGGTCTCCTAATGAATAGAATGTGGAACGTGAGGGCAAGAATAAAGTTAGGGGTAATGACAAGATTTTTGGCCTCTGCAACTGGAAAGATGGAGTGAGAAATTTGGGAGAGGGAGGACTGGATATCAGGAGTTCAATTTTAGACAAGTTAATTTTGAGTTGAAGGTCATTCATCATCTCACTTTCTCAGTGACCCAAGATGGCTGCAGCAGCTCCTAGAACGATAAGCTCACTCACAGGACATCCAACAGAAGGGGATCACTTCATAAACTGAAGGAAACCAGAGTCCCAGCAGACTTCCTGTATGTGTCACTATGCCTAAAGCAATCATTGGCAAGGAGAATGGAACTAACACAACTGACTTTAGGCTGAACAACATTCACAAACTGCCCCCTTGATGCTGGTTGTTGGGGGGCAGGGGACCCATGAAACGCATGAGTACTGAACAAATTCCTGAACAAAGGTGGGCTTCTATTAAGAAAGGAGAGGAATGACATAGGTGCAGTGTCTGTCAAAGGTACTGTCAAGGGTATTGGATGAACCATCCACATCAATGTGAAAAATCACCCAGAATAAAAGAAGTGAGATCAGTACTATAGCACAGCTACAAAATAAGACAGGGAGCCAACAGATGAGAAAATGCAACCTACTCTCTGTTCCATGAAGAAAAGACATCGAGACAAATCCTGTGACATCTCACAACAAAAGATCCTAAATGACTTGAGAAAAAAACAACAACAAGAATTAAGAATCTGACTAAAACCAGAAACTCAGTTGTAGAAGACAGAGCAATGTCTCAAAAATTCCAGAGTGAAATCATTTTGACCTAGACTCTTACATCCAAATGATCGATCAAGTGAGAAGGCAGAATAAAGACATTTTCACACATGTAAGGACACACTACTTGAGGATCCCTAGCAAACAAGGATGAAAACCTAATAAAGTAGATGTGAGAACACAAGCTACAGTGGAAATGATCCAAGAGTGAAATGAAAAAAGTCCCAGGATGGCAGCTGTGCAGCAGAACTAGACAATAATTCATCCTATTAAAACAGAAAATTAGTGCGCTCCATGAAAGGAAGAAATGGATTCGGTTCAAAAGACGGAATAACTAAGAAGCTGGCTTAATGACAGGAATGCATGTCTCTTTTCTCAATAGAAAGAAAAGATATGTAACAAAAAACTCCAGCAGAATGCTGCTTATTGTCTACCCACACCTTTCTTCCCTTATTCCTTGCTTAAAGGAACCTAATTTTTTTTTTCTTTTTTAAGGTATCAGGTGAGAAGCACATGATTAGAGAAGGCAGCCCCTCCCCCAGGCTCATAGGATAAATCACCACAGGTCTAAACTAAGCCGGGAAACCCCCTTCTCCTTTGCCAGCCATTGGCCTGAGCAACTGCTCCTGTCCCATCATGGACAAGCGATTCAGTTCAGACCAACAAGACGTACAGGAAAGTCATCTGGAGCTTCTTGAAAGGTATTCCTCCAAGATGAAAAAAGACAGACCTGAAGAGGGTTGGGGAGCGGGGCATTGCTATAAAGGGGAGTTACTGGGTAATTGGTGAACTTGAATAGGGATGGTGTGTTAGATACCAGTATTGTGGTAGACGAGGAGATGCACCATTCACATCCGGAAGACTCACTACCAGGTGTGAGGAGCATGGTTAACCTATTGGCTTCATCAGAGTTAGCTTCAGCTTTCAAGAGAGGGTTTTGCTCTTCCCTGGATAGTTCCCATCCCATCACTGAGAAAAAGTACGCCAAGCAATTTCTGTCCAACATGGAAATCCTCTAAGGGACAATCCTGACTCCAGGGCTGCTCCTTGTGCTGGCAGACAGGGTGTCATCACAACCAGGCAGCTCCACCTGCCCAATCCTGCGTCCTCCTTTTAATTGAGTGCAATCCTATTTCTGGCTCAGCACCTGCTTCCCAGAGAACTCGACCTGTGACCATTCACAATGTCAAATTTCCTAAATGTAATCCCTCTTCCATGATCACATGAGAGAGAGTCCTTTTCTTAGGTAATATGTGGTGAAGTCAGTAAGATTAAAGACTCATGACCTCTGCAACTTTCTCTCAAAA
Organism: Hipposideros armiger; assembly: GCF_001890085.2. NCBI lineage: Eukaryota > Metazoa > Chordata > Mammalia > Chiroptera > Hipposideridae > Hipposideros > Hipposideros armiger. The sequence goes on along the minus strand of NW_017731946.1, from coordinate 136,243 downwards.
AGTTCACCAAAATAAAAACAGCAACTATAGATGTAGATGTACAGACAAAGATCAAGAAAGGAAACAACAAATATAGCAAAATGTTTATAACCGATGAATCTAGGTGACATTTAGGCAAGAGTCCACATTACTAGTCTCACAACTTTCTTACAAGCTTTAAAATTTTCAAAAATATGTTTGTTTGTTTTTTAAGCTGAGCCATCCAGCGGCTGCTCAGCTCAGGCCGGGACAAGAACCGCTGTTGCTCAGAGCTCAAACTCTTGAGTGAGCTCTTAACCAACTGAGCCACTCGACCGGCCCTCAAAAATACGTTTTAAAGCAAGATCCAAAAGCAGCAGCACCCATTCTATCCCCTTCTTCCTGTGTTTTAGTCAGTGAGAAAAAGGTTGCTTGGAGCTAGCTACAGCAGCCACTGGCAATAAGAGAAAGGTCAGGATAATCAGATATGTCACCTGTGGTTGGACATTCTGTAAACTGCTGCCAAAAACAACCACAATAATACACCAGGAAAAACAAAAAAGCTATTCAAGGAAGTCATGGTTCAAATGTGAAAATATGTATATGTATGACATGACTTTGAGCCATTGATGGATTACAGGAAAAGAGAACCCATTTGTCTTTGATACTAGGAACATCATCCTTCTGTTGGCGTGCAGTCATGACACTGGCGTGTAGAGAAGGAAATGTAACCATAACTCACTACTCCACTCAGCAATGACTATTTGCACAATAATTAAAAAACATAGGGCCAACATAAAAAAAAAAAAAAAGCACCAGAGACTTCATTAAGGTTACAAAACAGAATGTAAACGTTTTCAGTTTGTCATTATAAAAGGTACAGCTGATAGAAGTTGGGAGATGGAGTGGGGGAGGGCAAAGAAAAAAGGAGAAGCAGCGACAAGCATAGGATTTCCATTTTGAATCCCGTAAGACTAAAAATCTCCTCTAAACACATTCTGCTTGACTCATTTTTTAAGTTTTAATGAGCTATAACTCATATACCATAAAATTCACCAATTTATTCATCATTTTTAATTAGGTTATTTGCCTTTTTTATTATTGGATTATAAGAGTTCTTTACATATCCTAGATAAAAGTCCCTTATCAGACACGACTTGCAAATATTTTCTCCCATTTCTCGGGTTGTCTTTTCACTTTCTTTTTGTCTTTTAAGGCGCAAAAGTTTTTAATGTTGGTGATGTCCAATTTATCTATTTTATCTTTTGCTTGTCCTTTTAGTGTCATATCTAAGTCTTTGCCTAACCCAAGGTCACTAAGATTTACTCATATTTTCTTCTAAGACTTTTATAATTTTAGCTGTTACATTTAGGTCTATGATCCATTTTTAGTTCATTTTTGTGGATGGTAGGAGGAAGTGGTTCAAATTCCTTCTTTTGCATGCAGATCTCCAGGTGTCTCAGCAACATTTACTGAAAAGACTCTTTCCCCATAGACCTATCTTGGCACCTTAGTCAAAAAAATATATATATATCATAGGGTTTATTCTGGACTCTCAATACTATTCAGTTGATTTCTATGTACTGACACTTTTTTAATTTAAGGTAAAATCCACATAATATAAAATTAACCATTTTAAGGTGTACAAGTCAGTGGCATTTAGAGTATTTACGATGTTTTGCAACCAACACCTCTATCTTGTTCCAAAACATTTTCATCATCCCAAAAGGAAACCTGCACCCATTAAGCAGTCACTCCCCATGCACCTGGCAACCACTAACCTGATTTCTGTCCATACGGATTCACCTGCCCTAGATATTTCCTATCAATGGAATCCTACAATATGCGATCTTCTGTGTCCAGCTCCCTTCACTTAGCAGGATGTTTATGAGTTTCGTGCACTTTGTAGCATTGATCAGTACTTCACTCATTTATGGCTGCTTAATATTCCATTGCATGGAGATACCCTGCCTTTTGGTTAGCCATTCATCAGTGAATGTACGCTTGGGTTGTTTCTACTTTTTAGCCAATGTAAACTACTATGTAAGGACCACTATGAATATTCATGTTACAAGGATTTGTTTGAGTACCTGTTTTCAATTCTTCGGGTACATAAGTATAAGTGGAATATATGCATCATATCATTATTCTGGGTTTAACTGTCTGAGGAACTGCCAAGCTGTTTTCCAAAGCAACTGCATTTTTTCACATTCCTACCAGCAATGTACAAGCGTTCATCCTTGGCAACACTTGTTATTTACTATTTCCTGACTCACTTTAATGTGACATCCAGAACTTAACACAATACTTCAGATGTAGTCTGGACGGTACAGAATCAAGTAAGACTAACACTTTTCCTTTCCTGAACCTCTTCCTCATATTAGTTCGGACTATGAATCTCTGAAGACTTTCTGTAGTCACATTACATTTTATATCCATATTGAGTTTATCACAATAATTAAAATACCTAAATTGTTTGTATTCAACCACATCTCCCTCACCCCTATAATTATGCAGCTGTTTTCTGAACCCTTACACTCAAACTCCATTATCATGTTAGCGTTGGCCCATCATTTCAGTCGGAAGTATTATGTTCAAAAGTTCACCTTAAAAAATTCATTGCATCCAAAAATTTGATAAGCATAGTATCAATGTTTTCATTCACATCATTACAAAAATATGCACAGTGACCTTCAGGATGTGATTAGAAATTTTTCCCCAGTTGTCATCAATTCATTACCCATTAATTTTTGGAGGTGCTACTTAATCAATCACATTTCCACCTAATTTTATGGTCATCCAGCCCATATTGTAAACAGAGAAAACTGTTATAAAATATCTAGCTAAAATCCAATTATACTGTATCTTCTAAGTATCTTCTAAATTCTCTTGATCCGCAGTCTAATAATCTTATCTAAAAAGAAAGTTAGTCTAACATAATTGTCTTTATTGAGTCCATGTAATACTTTCCTTTAAAAATACAATAAATCTATGTTTTTAGCACATAAAATACAATGAACTCAGATTAGATCATACTAGGTTTCAAATCACATTTTGAGATTTTTATAGCAACATTAAAATATAATACAATGAAAAAGCCGTATGTAGTACTCAAGGCAACACAGGGAAGATATCCCATGTGTTACTTCAGATTATCAAGACAAATGTATTATAAACGTACTATAATTTAACGTGATAAGTTTTTAAGATTCCACAAGTCTCCTCAACCCTATAAAGTTCAATAGGAAAAAAGTTCTCCCCATGTGTTCACAAAAAAACTAGTAAACTTTAAGAAGTTTTGTATTTCTAACAACACAGGTAATTTTATTAAAACCTATTCCCCTAGGTCCTTTACGAGTATATTCCTAGCTCAAAAATCTGCTTTACAAAGCCTTCACAAGTTATTCCAGTTTAAAATAGCCTCTCTACTTTCCCTTTCCTGATACCGACTACTATCTCTACTAGTCTGCCACCACTCTCTTCAACATTCAAGTCACCTGATGCTTGGTATTTCAAACAGTTAACTGTTTGAAAATTTACTTATTGTCTACAACAGGACCCAGTGGAGAAGAAATGTTCTCATTATTTTCTAACTTCATCACAACCAACATAGTATATAGTGCTTATGAAAAAAATTAATTCATATATTTTTCATGTAATTTTTATAAACCTATAAAGAATTAAAGTGAAAATTATCTGATAAGTCTGAAGACATTTTAGGATCCTCTGGTTCTTTGGGGTGATTGTAACGTGGTATCTAAAAGGGACAGCAGGGTCAAGGAGGAGGTTCCCCAAATGAGGCGGCTCTGTGCTCATTTCAAGGTAGGGGGCAAAGAGGCAGGAAAGAAATGAAGATACAGAAGGTGAAAGAAAATGTGAAAAGAATAAGATTCCAGGGCTCAAGTGAAGAGAAATAAAGGATATCTTTCTTTCTGAATAAGGGAAAACTAGGTACAGAGATATGCTGAAGTAGACACAGGTTAAATTCAGCAGACTGTATTAAGAGAGAATTTAGCTCCTAAACTGTATTCAGTAAGTACCATATCAGTGTCCTGCTGCTCTGACGACAAACTACCACAAACTTAGTGGCTTAAAACAACACAGATTTATCATCTTACAGTTCTGGAAGTCAGAGGTCAAAAATAGGTCTTACTCAGAGCAAATCAAAGTGTCGGCACAGCTGCATTCCTTTCTGGATGCTCTAAGGAGAATCCGTTTTCTTGCCTTTACGGGTTACACAGAGGCTGCCCCCATTTCTTGGCTCACGGCCCCCCTTCTACCTGCAAAGCCAGCAGTGGCAGGCTGATTGCTTCTCATAAGGTCCTCTCTCTGGTTCTGACTATTCGGCCTCTGCTTCTTCTTTTAAAGACTCTTGTGATTACATTAGGCCCACCTGATAATCCAGGGCACTCTCCCTATTTGAAATTTAGCTGACGAGCAACCTTAATTCCATCTGAGACCTAAATTCCCTTTTGCTATGTAATGTAACACAGCATTCACAGGTTCCAGGGATTAAGATGTGGGCATCTTGGGGAGGCCATTATTCTGCCTGCCACAAGCACTATTCTAGGTGTTTCTTTTCTTTTTATTTAATCCTTACAACAATTCTGTGACGGAAATCATCTTTTGCTCATTTTAAATATGAGGAATCTGAGGCTACCCGATGGCACCATTAGACACTTTAAATAACTTGACTCAAACTTCCAGGCTTATAGGCAATGCTAGTATGTTTGTGGAACTGAACCAATGGAACCAGGATTCCGACAGCACTGGTCTGTTTCTAAAGCCCTCCCTATTCTTTTTCTATCTGCACGTGCACATGCATGCTAGCGTAAAGGGGAATGTACACAAAGTAAGGCTTTTCTTGCCACCGAATGCAACCAAATCCATCTCTCCTTTCACCACTTTATATTTGAGATCTCTGTGCATGATTCCATTTAAAGAAAGGTTTTTAAACCTCTACACACCATGCCACATTCCATTTAGGCTTTGGTGTATGAGAAGAGGTCATATGTTAAGGAACAAGGCTAAAATTATGCGAAAAAGTTAACATCAGATGTCAAAATCCAAAGTATTGATGTATCTCTGGTCCTCTCTTACCAATTTTAGATGAATTACAGAATTTAAATTTGTAGAATTTAAATTTCTTCCTAAAATGTACAATTTTAGATTCCAAATTTGAACATATAAATTACTTTTAAAACTATTTCAGATAAATTCTCCCAGGTATAAAATATTGATTAGAAATTATCAATATTTTGATAATTTTAATATATCTTAACACATATAACCCATCATTTTTCAGAATCCCATCAATCATATAGTAACATATCCTGTTTTAAAAAATGGCTTTTGGGATGATATAACTGATTTCCAGGTATCCCTTCGCATCTAATAATGAACTCTTATAATGTTCCTTGGCCCTTCCCTAAACACTTGGGTAACAATAATTTTCTTTTTATGTCCTGAAAAATAAAGATCAGGGAAGGAGACTGTTACTAACAGCAGAAGCCTAGGTGTTAAATGGTTTGCAAATGTGTTGACTGAATTTATACCTCTAGAGCAGCTATTTTTAATCTTTTGTGGGTTATAGCCTCTGCTTTGAGAACCTGATGAACCTATGGACCTCTCACTAAAAGTGCACATGAACACATACTCAAAATTTTTCGTACTACTTATTTTATTGCATTTTAAATTGATTACCAACACAGCCATATAAAACCAGTCTTTGCAAGGATATCTGTGTGTCTCATTTTTGGTTTTGTGCCAAAATTTGCTACACCCAGGAATAAAGTCCAAAGTATGCAATAAAACAAACTAAACTTTATTTTTGACAACTAGTTACCAAAGTAGTGATGACTGCTGCCTGTAGAGACTCTGGCACCAAAGCACAGTTCTGGGAGAAAACTCATCTCTCTTACATTATTCTCCAAGAAAAGGTGGGGAAAACATAGATGGTTAGAAGGCTCAGGTCCTAACAGTAAGAGAAGAATAATGTTGACTGAATTTAATGAGCGTAGCTTTGCTCATTTTAAAATGAGCAAAACAGTAACATTTTATACTTGTATACGCTTCTAAAAGGAAAGATATGGTTTCAGAAATTGGGATGTATTAAGATACATTTTAAGTATTTGGGGGGAAAAAAAACTCATACCACACCTACTATGTTCCTACTACTTAATCAAAGTGTATTATATTCAAAGTAGAGTACATGCACCCTTCAGAGGCAGGGTGATCAAGTCAATGGGGCGAAAGAAAATACTAGATTATATATGAGGTCTGACAATTAAGTTGGCAAACTTGTTGCAACAATGTCGCTAACGTTTTTATGACATCAGAAGGATTATTCATTAGGAATTTGTGCCAACTAGACAAAGAGTTAACCAAGTTTACTATTTGGAAGTGCTGAAAAGGCTGTGTGAAAAAGTTAGACAACCTGAACTTCTCACCAACAATTCATGGCTCTTGCATCACGACAATGCACCAGCTCACATGGCACTGACTGTGAGGGAGTTTTTAGCCAGTAAATATTTAACTGTATTGGAACACCCTGATCTGGCCCCCAATGACTTATTTCTTTACCTGAAGATAAAGGAAATATTGAAAGGAAGACATTTTGATGACATTCAGGACAGCAAGGGTAAAACAACAACAGCTCTGAGGGCCATTCCAGAAAAAAAGAGTTCCAAAATTGCTTTGAAGGTGGACTAGGTGGCTGGCGTCAGTGCATCGCTTCCCAAGGGGAGTACTTCGAAGGTGGCCGTAGTGATATTCAGCAATGAGGTGTGTAGCACTTTTTATAGGATGAGTCCGCAAACATAACTGTCTGACCTCATACATATGTGTCATCTTAAATTTGAAATTTGAGCTTAGACCATTCAGTATGTGAGACTGACACCTGCATCAGGCTACTTAGGTCTTGCAGCCTTGATGTGACGTATGCTGGACACCATAGGTTAGCTAGCTCACTTGACCTCCAGTCTACTTATGCACAATTTGAAAAGCACTGTTTTGGTTGTGTGGGGGCCAAGCACAGTTGTGGAAATATGATATTTCTCCACAACATCATTCCAGTGTCCATTCTCCAGCTTTTTGGGTGACAAGAAGCAGTGTGACAGTAGCGGCAGCAGCTGAGGCTCCTGGATTGGACTTCCTAATCTGTATCGCAACTATGGGTCTGTCCTGCAGTTTCCAGGGCATCTGGAGGCAAGTGCAGCAGAGATGGCACACACTCTGGATTCCAGCAGAGCTCCGGGGTGCCTTCAAAGCTCCCCTTGTGGGTGACCTCTGTACTGCCACCGTAAAACCTGCTGTGAGGTCCTGCTAACAATTCTGTGAGCACCTAATACCCTGTATTAAGTCTCTTCTAGCTTAAAATACTCAGAAGGGTTTGTCTGTGACACTGAATACACACAGTATCACAGTAAGTACAAGTCTCCTACAGGAAAGGTGGCAGTTTCACATCCTGGAGGGGTCATTTATGATGTCCTCACCTGTCTGTTCACTTTCAGCACACTGCAACATCCTGCAGCCTACATGGGCCTCACTCAGTTATTGGCATATCTCATTAGAATTAGATCTCTCACTAATGGATTTTTAAAAGATTTTTGCAAAGAAAGGCAGATAAAACATAACGTTAGTAAAGCAAAATACAGGCAAGCAACAAGAACGGTAGAACTGACAACTGCCTGTTACCAATACCAAAAACTGTAAGGTAAAAAAGTGATTACCTTGTAAAATGTAAAACTATAAAACTTTTAGGAAAAAAGGAAAAAAATCTTTGAGACCTAAAACGAGGTGAAGACTCTACAGACATGACACCACAAATACAATTCATCAAAGAAAAAAAATTATTAAATGCAGTACTTGAAATTTAAAACTTTTTTGCTCTATAAAAGACCCTGTTATAAAAATGAAAAGACAAGCTATGGATGGGAAGAAAATTTCTGCTAACCACCTATCTGACAAAGGACTTTTATCTAGAATATATAAAAAATTCTCAAGACTCAACAATGAAAAACAATCTAATTTGCTCATTAGGAAAACAATTTGCACATTTTAATTTGCAAATTAAAAACACAATGAGATATTACTACACAACCATTAGAATGACTACAATTTTTAAAACAGTGAAAATACCAAATTCTGCCCAGCATATGAAGAAACTGATCTTTCATACATTGCCAGTAGGAATATACAGCCACTCTAAAAAATAGTCTGGCAGTTTCTTAGAAAACTAAACAGGTTTACAATACAACCCAGCAACTGCACTCTTGGGCATTTATCCCAGAAAAATGAAAACTTTTGGTCACCCAAAAACCTGTACACAAATGTTCACAGCAGCTTTATTCGTAACACCCAAAAACTGGAAACAACTCATATGTTTTTCAACAGGTGAATACAGAAACTGCGCACTGTGGTATATCCATACAATGACTACTACTCAGCAATAAAAAGAAATGAACTACTGATTCTTAGGACAACCTGGATGGTTCTCTAGGTCATTGTGCTGAGTGGAAAAAAGTCAATTTCAAAAAGATGCACACAGTATGATTCCATTTATATAACATTCTCAAAATGACACAATTACAGAGACAGAGAACAAATTAGTGGTTGCCAGGAAATAGAGATGAGAAGGGTGAGGAAGAAGGGGACCTTGGGCTGCATGAGGGAGTTTCTTGGCAGTGAGGGAAATGCACTGTATCTCGATTGTGGTGGTGATTAAATGAATCTACACATGAAATGTTATCAAATTACACAGAACTACACACACGCATGCACACACACACACACACACACACACACATGAATGACTGCATTAAAAATCAAGAAATTTGAATATGGCTACTTCATTAACAGTATTATACTAATTAATGTCAGTTTCCTGGTTTAATGTTGTTATTATATTTTGTTACGTAAGATGTTACAACTGGAGGATGCTGAATGAAGCTTACACAGGACTCCCTGTACTTTTTGCAACATCCCATGAGTCTAAACTTTTTCAAAATAAAAAGTTTTTTTAAGCAATGACATTCAATCGTACTTATTTTTAAAATTACTAATATTAAGTGGAATCAAAAGCATGGAAATAATACATTTTAAAATGCTTATCATCTTTGTCTCATTATTTTTGGTTAATGTTTTATGTACATATGTAATATACAGTTTACAACAAACTTACACATATTAGGAACAGACAATTTTTTTATACTGTTAGGTGTAACAAAATTTTTGCAGACCTCTGTTATAGAGGCTACAAAAGTCTAAGATTCTATCTATCCCTTAAAATTTTTAGTTAGGTAAGCATATGCTAAAACAGTAAGAACAGTGAACTGAAAATCAAGACCTCAATTCTGTCCACAGTTTAAAAAAGTCACAATCTCATTCTTGTCTACAAAATGTTAGAACTGTGTTACATCATTCCCAAGGCCATGGCAGCTCTGAAAACACGACTCTATGAGTTCCACCAGAGGAAAAAGTGCAACATTCATAAAGAAATCTATGCCTAAAACTCTAATCGGTACTGACTGAAAGTATACTAAGGGTTCAGTATTGCCAGAAATATTAAATACAAGACATAGTTCTAAGCTGTCAACAGAAACACAGAAAAAGGCATCAATGAAGATAATTTTACCTCAAAGAAAATACTGGGTTGTCAGAAAAGTCATGACGCATTTTTGCAACGAAAAACATAGAAAAAAATACATCACGAGTTTTCCAACAACCAAATAGATTACCAAAAGATCCAGTTTAAACAAAAATATCTAGAAAACAGGTACATGTGCCTATTTTACATGCATCCTCACAGTTCTTTAGGGCCTCTAATTTCTGCTCATAGAATAATATTAGGCTCTGTTTTACAATAAGTATCTTGGTGTACACACTTGGGCTTGTGATGGGTCTTGCAAGAAATAGAATATCAAGACATCTGGAAAAAAATTATTCTCCATCCACATCCACTTAATGAATTATTTTCATCCACTTGAGTTACACTTACTAAGAATTTTAAGAGGTCCATTATTCAGGAGAAGTCTGGCATCTACAAGAAGATAATTACACCACCCTGTATATCACCTTCTGCTATCCAGAAACATTGCCTACCTGCAACACAGGGCAACGCCAGGAAAGAACCAAGAGTCGTCTAAGCAGTAAAAACCAACAAACCGAGGTCCTCGCACTAATGCTCCATGCACAGGAAGTCCTTTGGCTCTCCACCAGGAGCCTTCTATCATTTTTATCCACCATTCAACAAGTGTGGTTATGGCTTCTATTCTCACAGCGCACGGAAAATATCACATTAGAAAGGCAAGGAAAGTTCTACAAGGAGGTGTGATGAGAGCAAATAGACAGCAAAAGAGATACAGATGACAGTAAAGTAATAAGCAAGTCAACCCCAAACACCAGATATGATTCAGAAAGGAATGGTTTCACCAACAAATAAACAAAATATGGCGGTGGTCTGTATATTGCTGACTGAGGAGACCAATGGCTGGAGGTTCTTCTGTAAATAAATTGTTATGGTTCCCTGACCCAAGACACATAAATGGAACCACAAAAATATTTTTTTACCAGTATTATCGACAGCATAATCCATCTTCAACTTTTAAATGGAAAACAAAACTGCAAATTGCATTTAAATTCTCTTTTCAGCATTCTTTAGTATTGAACTAAATTAACTAAATTATATCACATCTGAATGTTACCATGAAACAGGCATACCAAAAAAATAAGCAGAACAAAATAAAACAAGGAATCCTGAGAAGTTGAAATATGTTGAAATCCATTCAGGCAAGCATACATGCAAATATTTTATGACCTCAAAAATAAGGCTACATTGCAGTAAGCGAACAAACTATTATCCCTTTCTCATCAATTCCCAGTCGCCCCTTTAAAAACAAAAGCACTTTAACCTCTCTGAAGTATGGATGCTCTGAAATAGAGATTATCTTACAATTGCTGTCATGCAACAGCAGGATGTAGTTGGTGAAAACCTTATGCTGACATCTCCTGGAAAGATCAAGAAAGCGGCAGCATCAAAATGTCGTAGGTTTGATGATCAAAAATGACCATTCAAAATAATCTTAAAAAGACAAAGACATGATCAGAAGCTTGTAAAACTATAGTCGATGGAGAGAATTACAGAAAATTCTCAAAAACAAAAGGCATCCTTTTACTTTAAAAGACAGTACATATAAGGGCCGGCTGAGTGGCTCAGTTGGTTAAGAGCTCGCTCAAGAGTTTGAGCTCTGAGCAACAGCGGTTCGAGTCAGCCCGAGCTGAGCAGCCGTGAGCTGCCAACAGGTGGCGGGATGGCTCAGCTAAAAAAAAAAAAAAAAAAAGACAGTACATATAAAGTACTTATCACGTTAACTTGGTAAGTATTCAATAAATGCTACCCTGATTATTACAAAAAAACAAAAGGACTAGTAAAGCTGATGAAAATATCTATGATCATAGTGATCAAGCAATCAATAAGCACTTATGCAGTGCCTTTGAGGTCACCAGCATTGTGCAGGGGCAGGTTCCTCACGAACCCTCAACAAAGCACTATTTTTGATCAAGTAAGTGGTGAGCTACACAATCCAAGTACAACATGTTGAACCAAAGGTAAACATCACATTATATTCAGCAGTGATTAGAATTTCCTAAGTACTTTCAACTTCTTTTAAAGTACTGTCCTTTAGGCCCAGTATGCAGAACTGGAGACATAAATTGTTTACTTGAAGAGTCACCAAATGATTAAATGAATATAAAGGGTCACCCACATGAGTTTTATGATTTTCAGAGGGGGGAAAAGTCTATTTTCCCACTACTCTCCAGGCGTGGGTAGAATAAGGATTTAGATAAATTCCCTTTTAAAGAAAATCTTTCTAAACTTGGCGCCACACACATCTTGAAAGGACCCTCTTCCACTTCTGGAATTTACACATTGAGAGGGACCAATTCATACAGGAATGCACATTTACTATAATGCTATTTTTCATTGTTATGAAATGTCCAGAACAGGCAAATGTACAGAGATGGAATGTAGACTAGGGAAAGGAAGGGAGATTGGGAAGGGGATGAAAAAGTTCTACAATTGATTGTGGAGGTGGCGCACAACTCTGGAATATACTGAAAATCATTGAATTGCATACTTTAAATAGATGAGCTGTATGGTACGTAAGTTATGTCTCAATAAAGCTGTCATTCTGAAACTTGAACTCTTCACAAAACTTGACAAATCCCTAATTGCTGCACTATGGTCAAACTCCACAGGATATACCCCTCTGTGAGACAGTCTTCCTGGTCTAGTTGACCCCATCACTGACAGTCCTACAAGGTCCCTTTCTTAACAATCCAATTCTTTCCCCACAAACACACAGATCAAGCAACAGACATTTGGGGGGGGGGATCCATTTTGTAAAAGTTAGAAATACTTAATTCTGTATTTTAATACAAGTGATTTTTCAAAATACAGTAATACCTTGGTTTGTGAGCATAATTCATTCCAAAAACAAACTACTTGTATTGCAAGACATCGCTCGTTTACCACATTAAAATGTATTAGAAATGTTTGCTCGTCTTGCGGAACACTCGCAATCCAAGTCACTCGCAATCCAAGGTTTTACTGTAATTATTTCTTTAACATTAAAAATTCTGACACAGACATCTATTTATTATAGCACTGAGTTTAAAAGAATGTGTTACTACTCCATCAGCAAAATATGAATTATCTGTTAGAAGACAGATGTAGTCTCATAATGGCAAGCTTTGAAATAGATGATCCCTGTAGGGTATAAGCAAAGACACACCAATGTTTGTAGAATTCCAGAAATATTCTGCCACATAGGAAGAGCAGTAGCACTCACACATTTCCTAGGCAGAGCAGTAGCACTCACACATTTAACAGGCTCCATGGACCCCAACCCACCTCCCATGGAACACCAGGTCTGTTTGCTAGGACGCTTCAGAAGAAGCTATGTAGAACAATAAACAAGAGTGAAGAATACATTCACCTAAGCTGGCACTGTTTTCGCTGCCTTTGAATCACATGTACCACTCGGTCTCTAGAGAGGCAGACTTAACCTCATCTTCAATGCCTACCATGGTGCACAAAGTAGGTGCAATTCTCAATAAAAATTTGCTTAATAAATGAAGATTTCTCAGCTAATTAGGCCAACTGGCTACTTGCAGCTGGGCTTTCTAGTCCCCTCCAGGACCAGCTTAAAGAAGCACCTGAACAATAGAATCTTATCACTACTTCATCAGCCTAAGTAAGTTCTTGCCCCTTTTTTTATGAGCAACTGCAGAGTTAGAGACAAGCCTCTGCACATTCCTTCTTTGGCTACTGTAAGAAGTGCCTGTTGGCAGTTTCAAAGTAATTTTTAATGCTCTCTAGAGATAAGAAAAGTCAAGAAATGAAAAAAAATTGTGCTTAGAGTATGTACTCCAAATGTATTTTAGGGTAAATAACGGCAAACTGTTCAGGGACACAGATTTTGATCAATTTTTTAAATGATTATGAACTCTATGTTTTGAATACAAACATACTCGTGGCAGCCTTACATAGCTCAAGGAAAGATATAAAAGAGCCAGAATTACTGAGCCTGGAAAAATTTAGTAAGTGTACAAAAACTGATTGCCTTTCTCCATTCCCAGTAAACACAACTTACTAATTAAAATTTTCAAGCATGATAGTATAAAGCAGTACTATCTAAAGATAATAAACGGGGAAAAATCTAGAAGAATAAACACCAAACCATTACCAATAGTTATAATGCGATAAGGGCAGTGTTATAAGAGTACTTTTAATTTCAAATTATACATTTTGGGCCGGCCGGGTGGCTCAGTTGGTTAGAGCGCAAGCTCTGAGCAACAGGCTGCCAGTTCAATTCCCACATGGGCCAGTGAGCTGCGCCCAAGCTGAGCTGCTGCTGAGATGCCAACAGGCAGCCGGATGGCTCAGCTGGTGAGAGTGCAAGCTCTTAACAAGGTTGCAGATTCAACTCCTGCATGGGATGGCGGCCTGCGCGGCCGCTGCCACCCCCCCACACCCCCACCCAAACTAGATTGAAAGCGGAGACTGGACTAGGAGCTGAGCTGCACCCTCCACAACCAAGACTGAAGAACAACAACTTGACTTGGAGCTGATGGGTCCTGGAAAAACACATGTTCCCTTTTCCAATTCCCCAATAAAAATCTTTAAAAAAAAATTATACATTTCTTTCATATTAATATTTTTAAATGAGCATGTGATATTTTGGTGGTAAGGAAAATTTTTTTCCTTTAAACACACATACACTTTCCCCCACTCACCCCCCCCCAAAATTTGAACTTCTTAATAGCTTATGGTTTTACAGAATACTAGTAGCCTAATAAAACTGCTCAAGGACTTTAGACAAGTTAAAAAAAAAAAAAAAGCGGGGGGAGCTCTAACTTTTGTTAATGGTTTTTACAGAAGGCCACAATCTAATGAAGAAATAAACACATAACCATACTGTAAGTCAGAGCATGGCTTATACTGTAAAAGGGTTTTATAGAAGCAAGAGGAAAGAGTAGTCACTTATGACTAGAACAGAAAAGCTTGTAGACAAGGTGACATTTGAGCTGGGTTAGATGCATGATTGGTCTGGTGAAGTAACAATAGTTGAAATTCAGAGCACATGCTCTGCCCCCCACCCAAAACATTTTATAGATAAAAATATTTCAAGTAGAAAACATACACCCAACCTATCCCCAAACATACTTTATTTTTAAAATTTATTATATATATATATATATATATATATATATATATATATATAATCTGCTATATAAAAGAATGAAAACTTTCTCACTTCATCTAGGTTCTTCTGTTATCCACTATTCCTTTACCATTTTGGCATGAATATTGTGTTGCTGTTACTCTGCACCTGTTATTGCACTAAGATACACACAGTCTTTCTCCTATGGATGATAACTCTGTATCTTCCTAGTATACTGTATACTTTTGAGAATAATGACTGTCATCCATTTCTATTTTATCTTCCCATAATACTCCTTAAATAAATGGGTACTCAACAGATGCTGACAGACTAAACCTAGTTCTAATAACTGTGACAAGCTATCACTGTCACGAAAGATATCTGTGGAACAGATATTATAAACAATTAAATCACATTTCTGTACACAAAACAAAAAGGTTAATACATCTTCCTCCAGATAATGAACAAGCTGTTGTTTGATGCAACTTGTTTAGAAAGGTGTTTATTAAAAAAGTAAAAATTAGTTTCTCAAGCAGCCTCTACAGAACATTATCTTTTTCTGTCACAGACCTAAGACAACATATGAATTGGGCACTAGAAAGGTACTAGGTGACACAGTGAACTTGCTCAAAAATGGAAGGCAGTCCTAGTTCCCAAAGATCTCAAGGGACAATTCGCAACTCAAAAAATGTTTTGGCAATGTGTGTATATATACATATAAGACAATATGTTTAAAACAATGTGAAAAGCTCACAGGAAAAATATGTTTTCCAGGAAACATAATCTAGATATTTCAAAGATAATTCTTTCTGGATTTTTTTTTTTAATGTGTGCTCTTTTAAAGGTTCAGAAATTCTATTGTTTAAATAAGCTGGTAAGTAAACAAAGACAGAAATTTCTAAACTTGTTTTAATCTTCTACCTTCTGTTATGAAATGGAAAGGAAGATTATGCCTGTAAGCTGGCCTGGCATCCTTATCACAGAAGAGGATTAAGGAGAGCTGGGTGGGGGAACATTAGGTACAATGTCAGATACTATCAAGATTACTACAGCATGGTGATTGTAGTCAATAATATTGTAACAACTATGTATGATGACTTATGAGGATAATCACTTTCTAAGTTATATAAATGTCTAATCACTGTTATATACCTGAAACTAATATAATATTGTAGGTCAACAGTAACTGGAAATTTTTTAATTTTAAAAGATTACTACAAAAGATCATGTTTTTGTGTGTCTGCATTTCCTAAATTCTGTGGGAAGAATAGAGCAACTCAAACATTACCTGAAATTGGTTTTCAGTTTCCCAAGTATAGTTTCTCTTGTTGTTATTGCTAAGCCTGTGAACTTATGTTCCACACCACTCAGAAAGTTACTAAATAGTGAGTTAATCAATGACGACTTTGGGAAGTATTACTTAGTATTGCTTTAAAAAAAAATTTTTTTTTAAACCCACTGGGCCTGGTGTTCCCGCAAAATTCACTCTTGTACAGAAATCATTTTACAAAATAACTCAGAAAGGAAGACAAGACAGGATGGAATGCTATTTTTGATAATGAGTAGCAAAAAAGACTACAGAATAACACACCCACTGCTACTTTGTTTATAGGGCTGTAACTTGCACATGCAAGTACTCTACAAAGTATTGTGCAAGAAGAAACTGTCAAAAATGCATGCTTATGAAAAACATTCCTTTTCTAAGTAAGGTCTCTAACAAGGAATGTGCTGTTTCTAAATATGACTTCTTTAGCAAGTATTGACAGGTACACCTTAGCAATAATGCTCAAGATGAAAAAAACCTCTTACACTTGTTTTATCAGTAGTAAAAGTTGCTGTTACTAATGATAATTCCTGAGTTCAATAGAAGTTAACTTTACGGAAAATATGTTAGGCAGAAAAGTATTTTTACAAAACTAACTTCATTTCTATCAAAAGTCTATTTTTTCCTAATCTCATAGACCCTAGCAGCCTGGTTTTCTTTTTCCTTTTCCTCCTACAAGAGCCTCCTCTAGTTAGTAGAGAAAATACTTTCCACAGTTCAAAGGTTAAGGCAAATTTGGCTCTACATAGAGCTCTTCCCCTCACCAGCACAGCGCCCCCCCCTTTTTTTTTCCTTTTCAAATTATCTTGACCTGAGAGTTTAATGTTCCCACATAATTGCAAATCCACGAAAGAGATTTTATGTGCGGAGGAACGAAACTGGGGATGGGAGCAAAGACCCACAGCAACCAAGAACCACTTCGCCCTAGAAATCAGCCTCTCCAGAACGCAGGATACGAGCTTATGCCCAAAGAACCTGCCGCCCAGAAGCCACAACTTCCATCAATCGGGGGGAAAAAAAAAAGTTGCAAGAAGAGCTCAGCAGCGGTGGGAAACTGAGGCAGTCTGCGCCGGTGAGGGCTGAGAGCAACCGAGACACTCAACAGGCCCCGTCCGCCCTGGGGCGGTGGCTGGGGCGTCTGTGGGGCTGGCTCCGACTCCAGGTCTGGGGGTGCACAGCCGGCCCGAAAAAGCGCGGGCACAGCGCCCGCATCCGCACCCCTCCCCACCACCGCGAACAGTGGGCGGAGAGACGAGTAGAGGAAAAGAGGGACAATGCTGGGCCGGGCTGGCGATTCCGCACGCTCCACGGGTCCCCAGCACCCCTTCCGCCCCGGGCCGCCAGCTGCCGCGCCAAGTTTGCTGCTCCGCCCTCCCTTCTCGGCCCGGGCGGCGAAGCGGCGGCCGCCGATCTCCCCCCACCTCGCCGCCACCGCCTTCCTCCCCGCGGGGCGGCTCCGGGGAGTCCGCGAGGAGGCGGCGCGCGCGCGAGCCGAATGGGTCCAGCGAAGGGAGCCGGGCGCGCTGGGGAAAGCCGGGAGCTCGAGGGGAGGCGGGCGCGCGACGGGAAGGGAACGCGCAAGGAAGCGGCGCGCACGAAGGGAGCAGGGCGCGCCGGGGAGCGAGGCGCGCGGCGCTCCCCGAGGACCCGCTGCCTCTCCGGCGGATTTTCGAATGAGGTGGGGTCTGCGCCGCGGTTTAGCGTGCGTTACGAGTCTTCACCCCGGAGGCACAGCTTGCCAGCCATCCTGGCCCGCCCTCCCCTCGGCTCCCATCAGGAAGGGCAGCGGGGCGAGGGCCGGCGACCTCGTCTCCCGCCAGGTCTGGGGCCGCGGATCGGCGGGCATCCGGGCGCCAGCGCCTGGCGCTGGAAGAGAAAGTGAAATGAAGCGCCTTTCCCCAGGCAACACCTACCCGTCCCTAGTCCAAGTGCAGCTGCCTCCTCCTCCGGCCGCCGCTGGTCCCCGCCCTCGGGCCCCAGGCTCGTTCTCTTGACAATGGCGCGTCCCCTTTAAGGAATAATCCTATCGGAACCGATCTGTGGTTAAACCTCCCTCCGACTCTGATTTTATCCGGATTTCTCTCTCTCCCCCGGAGCCCGACGGGCGCTCGGCTGTACTGCGAGCTCTTCCCACCCCTTCCCCACCCCGCCCACTCCCTCGCCTTTCTGGTTGGTGAGAAACACTACAACAGGAACAGCAATCCTCTCATCCCACTGGCCAGGTAGGCCGCCATTCAGCGCTATCCCCACCCCAACTCCACCCCTTCTCCCGGGTTGGTCGTGCCTCTAATCACTCTCTGTCCTCTATTCTATCGTTGCTTTGGAGAACTGACAGTCAAGGCTCACCCTCCCGCCTCCGGAAAGCGAACTTTATTTTTATTGGTAAAAGGACATCTTCCTGTGTACCTGATTGGGCAAGGAAGGAGTTAGTCTGCACGCCCCTTACCCATTATCGCTCTCCCTTTATGGGTACGAGAAATACAGCCGCAAAGTCCCCCCTACTTTTCCTTCTTCTAAACGCCTTTCCCTTTAAATATTGGTAGGGGTCGTGGACAAAATCACAACCTGTATTAGAGAAAGCCGGAAAGGGAGAAGAGAAAAATTCAAAATCTTCTCCAAATGAGTAATATATCCGGAGCTGGAACCTCATCCAGTGAATGGAGTGGATAGAATGAGTTAGAATACCTGAAATTCTCGTACTAACTCCTCCTGAGATTTACTCAACAAGTTTTTACTCGCTGTACACTCTACTCCTACAGTAGATTCCACGGACATTTCGCTACCCTGAAGAGCTTTAACAAAGCTATCTGCAAACCTGGAGGTGTCCTTGTTTGTCTCGCAATCGTTCATCTTTAAAAAATATTTTAAATAATTTTCATTAATAGTTCCGTTTAATTCACGTCCTCTGTGTTGTCTTGGCGTTTGTCACAAGAGCTAAGTTTCTCTTCTGAAAAGATTGAATAGATGGTCCCCCTCATGCCAATCAAAGTTGATGACGTCTGTCCCCCTTGCTAGAGCAAAGGGAGCCCAGGTTGAGCCCAAGCAAGCACAAGAAGGTTATTCCCTGAGGGAAAGGAGCTTGGCACTGGATGCTTAAATTAACCCTGCAGCAAAACCTCACCACGAAAAGAGAAATTCTGCGGCAGCCTCGTGGGTGCGTTAGCATGTCCTCAGTTTACCACCGACGCTGTAAGAACCGAAAGGGTTGTTACTACTAAAATTGGGTACAGTTAGTACTTTGGTACCCGTCTGAGAATGTTAGGGGAAAACGTTTAAGTTTTCCAATGAAGTCTGAGACTTTGGACCTCAGAATATTTAGTACATTTGCAGTGATAGCCCAGCAGAACCCAATAAGGTGGCAGCGCTCAGTAGTACCCTAGCAGGAGGTTTAGCGCCAGAAAAGGAGAAATAAACATCGGAAGTCAATAGGACTTCTCCGAGACTGCAGGTGAAAAATCTCCTGGGGGAGAGCCATAAATACTAAAGAGTGAGAAAAGGAAAACATTGTAGATGGTTTAGGTGTTTCTAGTGGGGCAAGAGACTAGGAAATATCTGGGTCATATTTATACAGCCTTCACAGATACATATCTCATTGTCTGTAACTAAACCCCTATTTTCAGCCTCTTCCGTTTGTTTTTTGGTGGTTACTTTTTTCCTCTAAAGTCAAGGTACAGTGACACTCCTGGTTTTCTCCTGATTTACTACTCTCAAATTTTGACACTGCTTCTGGGTTCTAATATTCTATATTAGAAGATAATCAGAATAAGAATATTCCATATTCTAATATGATCTTGAAATAAAGACACCTACCCTAGTATTTCAGATGTGTACACAACTGCAAGTTTTTGTCCAAGGTCTAGGTGATGTTTTCAAGTTCTTTGTAAAACACGTGCTCTATGATGTCCAGATTGTTTTGTTACACTAGCACATTGGACTCATAACTCCAGAGGACAGTCTGTAGTAACCTCTAGATTCTCTTCCTTACACTTAACCAACCATGCTGAGATCATCACCCTACAAATATAATTTATATTATTTTTTCTCTGTTTCACACTTGCCCACAATAGGATTATTTATCACTTTTTAGCTCATAACACCCAGCCTCCTGGTACTAATACTCCTATTGGTATTTCACATTGAGGAAGAATTAGAAAATCTGCAACCCTAGAACTTCCAATATGTAGATCATTCTAAAGAATGTTCAGTGTTATTAAACACAGCCCCAATTCTAATCCTGGAGAAATTTACAATTTGCACTTTCCCCTTCAGAGGTATTTTATCTAGTACTTTCATTTCCCATCTCTAAGCCAAATCCCCATTCTTTAAAAAGAAATATTCCCCCAATGTGCCAATATGACTAAAGCTTTTTAACATCCTTGTATTTAGATCTTTGTTAAACTCATTTAGAGAATGAAATACATTATGATCACTTATTCTCCCTGTTTATGTACGAAGGTAAACCATATCAAAGAACTACCAGTTAAGTCAATAGTTTTCCTCAGAAAAAAATGTTACTATTTACATAAAAAATCCTTTTCAATTCACCATACATTTATATAGTAACTACCAGGGGTGGCAAAAAAATGTATACACATGACTTGTATTCACCTTTTGTTATCTGTATATATTGAGTATTACAATTTTAATAGTTTTCCCTTCTTAAAATGTGTATACATTTTTTTGGCGCCCTCTGTATTACGAGGTCAGACAATTAAATTCGTGAACTTGTTGCAACGAGTTGCTAACCTTTTTTTTATATCAGAGGGATTATTCATTATGAATTTGTACTAACTGGACAAACAGTTAACCAAGTTTATTATTTGGAAGAGTTGAAAAGGCTGCATGAAAAAGTTAGATGACCTGAACTTTTTGCCTACAATTCATGGCTCTTGCATCACCACACTGAGCCAGCTCACATGTCACTGTCTATGAGGGAGTTTTTAGTCAGTAAATAAGTAACTGTATTAGAACACCCTCCCTACACACCTGATCTGGCCCCCAATGACTTCTTTCTTTACCCAAACATAAAGGAAGTATTGAAAGGAAGACATTTTGATAACATTCAGGACATCAAGGGTAATACAACAACAGCTCTGAGGCCATTCCAGAAAAAGTTCCAAAATTGCTTTGAAGGGTGGACTAGGAACTGGTGTGGGTGCATAGCTTCCCAAAGGAAGTACTTCGAAGGTGACTGTAGTGATATTTAGCAACGAGGTATGTAGCAGTCTTTTTTAGGATGAGTTCATGAACTTAATTGTCAGACCTCGAATGTGTTGAGTAAAGAACAGGGAAGGAAATGATAAATATATCTTCATTCTCCAAGAAGTATAACGAATCTCCAAATTCTATCCATAAGTGGCACAATTTTACACCTCACTCAGCAACTGCATGGATACCATCTATTAACCAACGATTTTCTACAGTAAAATTAAGAAAAATCCACTTACTAAAAGCTGTCAACCAAAATCTCCTCCCCCAGCCCTTTAGTAATATTAACAAGAATGAGACATATTAAGAGAAAATAAAGGCGGCCAGTTAGCTCATTTGATAAGAGCGCAGTGTTCATAACACCAAGGTTGCCAGTTCGATTCCCACATGGGCCACTAAGATGTGCCCTCCACAACTAGAGTGAAACAATTATTCGACTTGGTGTTGGGGCGACTTGGTGTCGGGGTGACTTGGTGTCGGGGTGGCCTGTTAGGTCAGTTGGTTAGAGCGCAGTGCTCATAACACCAAGGTT
Organism: Hipposideros armiger; assembly: GCF_001890085.2. Lineage (NCBI taxonomy): Eukaryota > Metazoa > Chordata > Mammalia > Chiroptera > Hipposideridae > Hipposideros > Hipposideros armiger. The sequence continues at coordinate 114,495 of NW_017731946.1, read as the reverse complement.
GCCAGTTCAATCCCCATGCCCTCCACAACTTGATTGAAACAACTACTTGACTTGGAGCTGATGGGTCCTAGTAAAACACACAATGTTCCCAAATGAGAGAGGGAGAGAGAGAGAGAGAGAGAGAGAGAGAGAGAGAGAGAGAGAGAGAGAGAGAGAGAAAGAAGTTGATAGTAATTTAATTTTATAAAGAAATTTCAAGAAATCGTTTCTGGGTCTTTAGGAGTGGCACAAATCCTCCACCTATATTTCAATGTGTTTCTTTGTGAAATGAGAACTGATATTCATTGAAAATATCACTGAAAAATCTTCGATCATTGGCAAAAGATCCAGTATGTCCAGTACATTCTACTAGTGTGTGTGTCGTGCTGTTGAGTGGGCTCTGACTCCTGGGGACTCTATGAATGAGTGATGTCCACACCATCCCGTCCTCAACAGCCCTGCTCCGCTCCTATAGACTCATGCCTGTGGCTTCTTTTATTGAGTCAATCCATTTCATATTTGGTCTTCCTCTTTTCCTGCTGCTCTTCTACTTACTGAGACAGAAAGGAAATACTAATACATTTTGAGAAAGATTTACAATTCTCTCCTGCTTAAAACGCTTTAAAGATTCTCTAGGTACATATTGAATATAGCCTAACCATCTCAGCAAAACATACAAGTCCCTTTATAATCTGACTCCAGGCTACCTCTCAGATTTCTTCTCTGGCCACTCCTTCACTGGCTGTTCTATCAATATAAATGATCCTGCTTTTTCAAACCTCAGTGCTTTTGGGTATGTGGTTCCCTTTGGGTTGAACAGCCTTCAGTCTATGCTCACCTGGAAGACTCTCCATTCTGTCCATCAAACCCCAACAGAAGCATAACCTCCTTTGTGAAGCCTTCTCTGATTGCACCCCCTTCCCTGACTTATTTCTCTACCATGTACATACATCTAGTATTCCAATTCACATTGCAGACAGAGCTTAAATGTCTCTTTTTCTGTCTCTTGCAACTAATCTGGTTTGCTCTCCAAAGCAAAGTCCATATTTAATGCATCTTTGCATCAGCATCATTTCAGATGATGCCTAACATAACCGAAGGCTTTCAATAAATGCATATCAAATCAAATTGAATGAGCATGACTGAAACAAAAAGGTTAACCTACAAAGTGAAAATCTAATTAATCAGAATACTATTCCAGGAGTATTCTAATTAATATTTTATTGTAAGTCCACCTTATCAATTAGTCTAGATCATTGGTCCCCAGACTTTTTAATTTCACAGATCAGTAAAATTTGCAATGAATTTTTGGGAACAAAGTAAAATATAAAAATACTAAGTATAAATAAATCCTCTATCTATTCTCCCCCATTATTTCATAAAACCAAAAATTGGGAAGGTTAAAACTTCAGAATGAAAGTTCTTTCAATAAATGTGACAGGAAAAACTTGCACAAACCTCCCATTGAGTGTATAATACTCACTGCATTTCACTTTACTGATGCTTCTTTTCATCTATTTTAAAGGTTTAGAAATGAAAATATGCCTAAGGTGTTTTTCCCCCATAATGTCCATGGGGAGGACTCTTTGGCGCTTTATTAATTTTCACTCTACCCATAAGTAAATATTAGAGTATCATCACTAATTGACGTGCTCGATTCCTGCCAGAATATTTGTAGAGAAACATTTATTGGTTATGGAGGCCCTTGCAAAATGTTTCTTGAGTTCCTTTCTGCATTTTTCATGTCTTACAGAGTTCCCGTCCAGCCCTTTTTGATAATCTTACCACTCTTTAGAAACCATTGTTTACTCCTTAGGAAGTTCCCCCATTGTTTGTCAGTGAGTCAAACAATAAAAAATGTAATGCTTTTGAAAAATGTTTTTACCCATATATTTTCTGAGCTTTCAAAAATTTAGATTACATGCCTGATGACCATCAATGAATATCAGTGTCTGTGCTGTGTCATAGTTATGATAATGATAATATGAGCTATATTAAAGCATAGAGAAATGTTTATATTATATAAATGTTTTGTATTATATTACTGCAAATAAATATATATATATATATTTTTTTAATAGTGAAACCCAAGGAGATATAAATTCTTTATAATGGGATAGTATATAATGGCTAAGTATCCTACAGAAAAAATCTTTTGATGCCATGATAAAGGTCTAGAAATACCACCTTCTAAACTGGGTCAAATAATTGATTTCTTGTTCTGTGGGATACAAGAATAATGTATACGAGATCATCTTCCATTTAATAAAATATATTTATTTTATCTTACTTTCATTTCTATACATATTTTAGATCATTTAGGAGCTTTATATTTTAATAGTTTTTATTAATTGGGATATCTTTATTAATAAGATCCTAACTTTATCCAAAATACATATTACTGCTGGTATGTCAGTATTCTGCAATTTTTCTTTCCTTTTATCATTACCAGGGAATTCCATTCTAAACAGATCCATTGTATGAAAATGTGAATTTAAAGAAGAAAGAAATCAAGGATTAAATACTGACTTTACAAATGAATTACTCTGAGGGATTTTTTAGCATGTTATTCAGCTTAGACCTAGTTCCACTCACAAACAGTTTTTTAGAAGTAAAAGCCATTATATAAAGAAAGACACCTATAGTCAGTACAATCTCCTTAGTCTACTCTATCACTAAAAATATGTTTGAATTCAGCAGCTAAGAGCATAATACAGTGGTTGCTTTTCACTTTAGATTTTTAAATTAAATTATTCATAGGAATGAACAGTTCCCCTGTCCATGTTGGGATGGTTATCTAGTACTATGTGAAATCACTTTGAAACTGTCTTAAAACCTTGTTAGATTTTAATGTGTATTTTGAAGTGTTGCTCTGGTAAGTATGCATTTGTAACTGGAGAGAGATATAGTCTCCCATAGAGAAGATACAAAGCAGTTTTTAATCTGTTCCCCGTAAATGAGATGAAGGAAAGTTGATGGGAAAATGTAGGCACTCTTTTGAGTTCATTGCTACCACCTATCAACTCATTATCTCATTTTGGAAAGGAACTCATGAATTATCCAAAGAACTAGAAAATATTGTGACTGCAGGGAAAAGAGTTACATGACCAAACCACTGGCAGAGGAGTATAGCATATGACTGATCTCTTTTGGGGTCTTCTGTCTGTTGATAGAGAAGCAGCAAAACAAAGGACAAAGGAAAGTCTCTTTAACTGATCCTACCAACTAAGCAAAATAAATAGATCACTTGTTTCAGCAACAGAAGCAAACTGTTAACAATTGAGAAAAGCCACCTGCAGGGGTTTTTGCATACAGGCTTCCCCAGAGCCCAGAACTGCTATTGTTTAACACAAGGGTCAACAAACTTTTTTCATGAAGAGCCAGATAGTGAATATTTTTGGCTTTGTGGGCCATATGCTCTGTGTCACAACTCAACTCTTTCACTGTTGCACAAAAGCAGCCATAGAGACTACATCAATGAACATGCAGGGCTATATTCCAATAAAACTTTATGGACACTGAAATGGAATTTTAATTTTCATGTATCAAAGATATATCTTTTTTTTTCAATCATTTAAAAAATATATAAATCATGCAAAAAGAGGTAACGGACTGAATTTGCCTATGGACTATAATGCTGACTGACCCCTGGTTCAACATACCTCTAATTCATTTATTTTAAAAAATTGTGGGTTGTTTTGGTTGAGTACGTAGTATGTGCTAGGTACTATTCTAGGCCTGAGGGATATAATGGCTCTCAGGATAGATATGGTCCCTGTCCTCATGGAGCTTATGGTGTAATACTCACACGTCTAGGTAATTAGAATAAACTAATACACAACGATGAAGGAAAAATACAGCATGCTCTAAACTGAGAATTGTAATCTAAACTAGGAGGTCAAAGAAGGCTTCCCAGAGACAGCATTGATTGACAAGGACTGAAAAATTAGAATAAATTGACATGGTGAAGTGGGGGGTGAGGAGGAAAATATTTCAGGCAGAAGGAGCAGCATGTGTGGCACCTCGATGGCACGAAAAGGCTGGTGTGCTTGGAAAATACAAAGTGAAGGGAACAGAGATAAGCAGTTAAGATGGAGAAGTAGGGCCGGCCAAGTGGCTCGTTATTTAAGAGTTGGCTTGGGAGCATGAGCTCAGAGCAGCAAGGCCGCTGGTTTGGATCCCACATGGGCCAATGATGCTGTGCCCTCTACAGCTAAGATGGTGAACAACAGCTCAACCTGGAGCTGGGCTGCTGTGAGTCACTAGCAACGGCGTAGGCTGCAGTGGGACTGCAGTGGGCTGCCATAAGCTACCGTGAGTGGCCAGCAGCTGGCATGAGCTGCCATGAGCCTCCAGCAACCAATCTGCCTCAGCCGGGAAGAGTGCAATGATCAAAATGCCAACATGGGCCAGTGAAGCAACGTCCTCTACAACTAGACTGAAGAACAAAAGGACAGCAGCTTGTCTGTTCCCCTTCCCTGATTCCCCAACACTGTTCCCTCCTCCAGTTCCCAAATAAAATCTTTAAAAAAAAAAAAAAGATGGAGAAATAGGTAAAAGCAAAAGCTTCAGAGCCTAGTACGTCTTCACTCAGAGTAGTAGAAAGCCATGACATGATCAGCTTTGCATTTTTAAAAGATCACTAGATCTAGTATGGAGAGTAGATTAGTAAGGGGTACCCTGATGACTATAATAGTAAAAGGCTTCTAGACCCTAGACTCCAGGCCCTAGAGTCAACATTACAATTTTACCATGCCAGGTGCAATGATTATTAACTCATTGAAATGTCACAACAATCCCTAAGTAGGCATTATCTTCCCTTTGTGGAGGAGGAGACTTAACTACATGCTACCTCTCAATTTCCACCCTTCGTGCACCCTCAGTTGCCTCTAGTTTACAGAATTCTGGGAGGTAATTGCAAAAGAAAGGTAAGAGTGAAGAAGAAGTAGGAGGCAGAAAGAAATGAAGAAGGTATGTTCCATGGGACCATAGCCTCAGCACCCAGTCTCTTTTCCAAGAGATCATACTGTTCACTGGGAATGAGGCCTAAATCCAATGATATAGCTGCCTTGGGTACCTGTGGAAGCCCTTGTGGGTACTCATTCCTACAAAAATATACCCAATACAATGTTTCGGACATATGTATACTATGAATGTCCCCACTATTGGTCTAAAATTCAGCTCTAACTGGACATCCTATATTTTACCTGGCAAGCTTACATTTAAAAAAAGCAAACATTCCCTTCCCATAAAACCTCAATGTCAGCTAGATACACCTGGACTCTTAATATTTAGAAACTGAGCCCAAACATCTTATTCAAGTCCAAAAGCCTTCCCGAGGACTTTTGTGAACTACCACCAGGTCAGGGATATGGGACAGGGAATTCTGTTTTCACTTTTGCCTCCAGGCGCATCATTTTTTCTCCCTAAAGACTTATTTCTGAGCTCTTCCAATATCAAGAAAACCAACAAACCTATAGAAACATTATGAGAGTGGTAGATTTCATGGGAGCGCTGGGAGTTGATGGGAGCAGTCCCATCAGGCACAGCCTTGGAAATAGTTGGAAGTAGTATCGTCTTACACTATCCTTTCAACCATCAACCACCAACGACTTCTCACGGCTGTCTGCCAAAATCCCTGGGTCATTCTCCCCCTCTTGACGTGCCCTTTTCCCTCTTCTGCCTTCTTTTGCACATTCTCCCAGGAGCCAAGAATTTTTCTCCATATCGAGCAAATTCCCAAACTAAGCAGTTTTCATAATCTCTCTGAAGCTTTATCACCAGCTGATCTAAGATCTCAGGGTCTCAATCACTGATTGAGGCATTTTTTTTCCAAAATGATAGTTTGAAATTCTCCCTAAGAATTCTGATGCCAGCAGTTGAGACGATAATCATTTTTTTTCTTAAATTGTTGTCATGATACCATTTTTTTTGCCAGCATGCAGGAAAAAGAAGCCTAGCTCTTTTGGTTGTATCCAGTGGAGCCCATTTTTACTAGATACGTCTTTGTTTTCTTGGGGAAAGTATAATTACTGTTTGCCTTGTGGCTGGATACATCAAAAGTTTAGGAAAAACATAATGGGCTGCATTTTAGATTCTATTATGGATTCCAACGAAACTTGGTTTTTTTTTTCTCTACCTTTACATTTTATTCAAAATTAAAGCTGATTAACTTTTTTCAAGGTAAAGAAAGAATAATTTACTATAGTAATAATTTACTATACCTGGAAGCATTACTTGATCTTTATTGGAAAAAAAAAGAATGAAATGTACTATCAGGTAAACTCCTCAGGTAAGAGGGAGGACTGAGGAGGCGGAATGATATGAACAATGTGATCTCTGTATGCGCCTTGGGTTAAATCCTATTCCGTTAACATTTCCAAGTTTATCTCCTATATTTAGCTTTACTTGCCTATTTTCCAGATGGTTCCTAGATTAACCACATAAAGATACTTAGATATAGTAATCTTCCTAGCCAATTAGAATAACAATAAGAATAAGAATACAAAGACTTACAAATATATATATTTTTGTGAGGTCATCTAAATGAAATAGAGAATTTGATCAATCATATGGATACATTTAAAATTAGCTTTGCCACAATTATCTCAATATTTAGTCATCTGTTGATTAGTGTCTGTTTTTTTGCTTAAACTATAAAAACCTTAATGCTTTACAAATAAATGTTTTACAAATAAAACAATTAAAAATCTTAACATGTTACTCCCTTTTTGCAAGTGTAAATTTGGCCTGAATTTTAGTGTATTGGTAACTGACATTGAGATCATATGTATATTTATATTTATGTAATACCCATATATTAATTATGTAAGTGACAAGTTGATTAGTAATATAGTAGCCTCACTGGTAATATGATAATACACCAGAAATTGTTTATCTTTCACATATAATAAAAGTACCAACATAGTAAATATTTCTAAAAATCAACTAAAATTATAAAATCATCTTTCAGTAAACTACTCCTTTAACATAGAAAAAAGTACATCATGATTAAATAATATTCTAAATTTTCTTTCAGGAGACATCATACCTTTAAAGAAGTATGCTCTTTCAGTGAAGCAACTTAAATCTTTATCTGTGAGGGTTTTCTTCTCCCTTGAAAAAAATCCTCAATTTTCCATATCCTGGCACTTTAGCAGGTCATATTTTCCATAAGACGAGGTTTACAAACTGTATATAAATATCTGGTGGCTATTGTAAAATCCCACCCAACACAATTTAGTATTTTCGATCTATTTATAGAAGTCCTGCTATGTGAACATTTTTAGCCTATATGTTGCCAGCCTGATAATTTTCACGCAAATAAGAAAACAGTGCGTTCTAGTCTCCAAAATGGTACTGACATCAAAAGTGTCCTTCACATTGGAGAACTTGTGACTGAAGAAGTTCTAGCGAAAACAGTGAAAATGGTGGCACATCTAAAGTGGTAGTGCTAATGGGATAGCCGGGGTTCTTCCTGGCCAGCAGAGTGGAGTCAGCAGGCATTTTGAGTGATAGCCAGAGAGAAAGCCTCGGGGCTTCAGGCTAATCTCTTTCCCGACATGGAGATTCTGCCAGAATCAGAGACTCTGGGTTGGCGTTGTCTTTAACGGCAACTACATTACAGATCCCAACCTATTTTTCCAGCACCATCTCCCATTATTCTCTAAATTTTGGATCAAATTGGTGTACATGATATTCCCAGGATTCCTTCATTACTCTTGCCTACATCACAGAGAAAGCTCTCAGAAGAGTAGGGTCCAAGAAGGTTAACAGAGAAATCAAGATAGTAGTATTTAATCATGTTGGCATTACAGCCACTGAGATCAAAAAGCCTGACTGTCACCCTATGAATTCTTCTAAGAAACCTATAAATGAATCTAAGGAGGGTGAGAATAAGAGAACAGAGTTGTTAAGACCTCTCAGCTTATGCAATACCCAAGAAAGGACAAGCCAAGTTGGGCATAAACTAAGATCAGTGTTTGGAGACTGCATTCAAGTGTCTTAAGGAACCTGGAAATGAGAGGGGTCTAAAGGTCATCTTGGAATTCATTGTAAAACCAACACATAATGATTTAGAGAGGAGAAATCCTAAGTTGCCATAAATAAAATGGCTCCCAAACCTACAAGATATCTGAAAAGGATAAAATGTGGCATCGTATTTAATGAGATGAGTCCATCAGAATGGGGATGGTTAGCCACTGGAGGCAGAGAAATAGGAGAGTCAGAAAACTGCAGCCTTCATCCAAGCCCTTATGGAGAGTGGATGCCTTGATTGAAGGAGTCAATTTGTCAATCCTAGTGGCAGGAGTACTATTATTACCTGTGTTCTACATGTGCTAACTTACTGAATTCCCCAAAATTCCAGGCAATGCTATATTGGCCAGGTTTTTTCACTGCAAATGGCAGAAACCAACAGTCACTAGCTTAAACAAGAAGAGTATATTTGTGAGAGAACACAAGGATGTGTCAGAAAGGGTAAAGCCACTGAGCCTCTGAAGGACCTAGGACAGGGAGCCAGCAAACACTGCCACCGGCTCTCTCTTCAGTGCCCATGGTCCTAGCCTCTACTTACCTGGGAAAACCAGCTTCATTCTCTTCTCCCTTTCTCTGCAGACCAGCCTTAACTAGCTATGGCAGCCCATGGACATCATTACTCTGTACTGGCAACCTCTAGTCCCAAATTTACATCACTTCATTCAAGCAAACAAGGAAAACTGGATAGAATCTCTGGGTCTCATTAGCGAATTTCTGAGAGAAAGAATCTGATTAGCCCCACCTAAACAAGGTGTCCATCCCTCATTCATTCCTCTGTGGACAGTGGCAGAAGGTCATAATACAAAAACACGGATATTAGAGGTGCACATTTATGGAAGGAAGGAAGGGAGGGAGGGAGAGAAGGTGGTTTTTCTTAGAGGAAGTGAACCAGTGTGACCTGTGAAGATATCCCAAAAGGTATCTTCTACAGGTAGGGACCATTATTATCCCCCTTTTACACATGAGGAAATTAAGGCTTTCAAAGCTTGAGTATCTTGCCCAAGGTCACAGAGCTAGTTAGTGGCAGATAGGATCTGAAGTCAAGTCTGCTGTAATGAGTATTCAACTATGTTGTAATGAGTATTCAATCCCTATTCACCAAGCAACCTTCTTATTTGATATTGCTTCTTATAAAGATCTACTTACAGGCATGTACTGATTATACAGACTTCATATACGGTTAACCCTTGAACAACAGGGGGGTTAGAGGTACCAACCCATGCACAGTCATAAATTCACATATAACTTTTGACTCCCTAAAAACTTAACTACTGGTAGCCTACTGTTGAATGCATTACCAATAACATAAACAGTTGATTAACACATATTTCATATGTATAGATATTATATACTATATTCTTACAATAAAGTAAGCTACAGAAAAGAAAATGTTACTAAGAAAATCATAAGGATAATACGTTTACTGTATTTAATTTTAAAAATCTGCATGTAAGTGGACCCACACAGTTCAAATCATGTTGTGCAAGCGTTGAATGTATTCCAATTCTTGTGATGATTATAGCTCTCATTATAAACTAATAAATTAGCATTCTGGTTCAAATGGCATTATGATGAGTTTGAGTAATGTCAGTCCAGATCTAAGAAATGGATCTGTTCTCAGTATGTTGACAAAATTGAGTTTCAGAGTCTGTAAAAGCTAAGGCTAAGATTCTCAAAAATGGCCAAAATGGCTGTAAATTCCACAATTTGGGTAATTGTAGGTCCTAGAGAATTTCTTTCTTTCTTTTTTTTTTTTTTAAAGATTTTTATTGGGGAATTGGGGGAAGGGGAACAGACAAGTTGCTGTCCTTTTGTTCTTCAGTCTAGTTGTGGAGGACATTGCTTCACTGACCCAAGTTGGCACCATCATTGCGCTCTTCCCGGGCGAGGCAGATCAGTCGCCGGCTTCTGGACAGCCACTCACTGCGGCTGCTGGCCGCTCACGCTGGCTGCTGGCTACATACAGTAGCCCAAGGCAACCCACTGCCACAGGGGCTGCAGCCTATGCCATCGCTGGTGACTCACAGCAGCCCAGCTCCAGGTTGAGCTGTTGTTCAGCATCTTAGCTGTAGAGGGCAGTGTCACTGGTCCTCATATGTGGGATCTGAACCGGGGCCCTCTGGTGTCCCAAGCCAGCTCTTAACCATCGTGCCACTCGGCCCATCCCCCTAGAGATTTTCTTAAAGAATAGTTGCTGGCCTTACTGACATGATAATCCTTTTCTTACAGCATGAAATATTTTGATTTCTATACAAATTGGGTCTTTTTATGTTAGGGCCTAACAAAAATACGCTGGGTTTCTGTTTACAAATTGGGATGCAGCTCAATGGCCCATGCAGGAACCGAACCGGCAACCTTGATGTTAGGAGCCTGTGCTCTGACCAACTGAGCCAACCGGCCGCCCCCAAACTGGGGAATTTCTATTTTCCATTCACCTGTTCATTCCACAATTGTTAGGAATGCCAATTATATGCTAAACACTGTGCTGGGTACTGTGAATGCCGTGAGTAACACAAGCATCTTCTTTGCCTTCAGGTTGCTTATAGTGTAGACTAGCTTAGAATTTGAGGCAACTAAAATTTCTTCTAACAGGTTCTGGGAGGAGAATGAGACTGAAGGGAGTAGAGAAGAAATTGAAAAAGAAATGTGTGGGCCTTTTCCCACAGGATAGACGAAGGAAGCGGTTATAGAGAAGAAGAATCCTGGGTTGATTCAATAATAACCCAGAGATAGGTTTCATGAGGCTTATTAATAAATTAATCATGAGAGCAGTGTATTCCATATCACATCCCACTGGAAAAAAAGAAGTACATGTTGACATAAATAACCCAAATCAAGGCAGTCTTGACTAAGGAAAAACTAGCATCAGCAACAACCAAAGTACCATATGATTGTGAGTTTTCTGACATGTCCATGAAGTTCACTGTCTCATCAACAATCAATGCAGAAATATGTGTGTGTGTGTGTGTGTATCTATATCTATCAACATAGATGTAGATAAATGTTGCGTTTTAAATCATCTATACAAGCATTTGAATCTTATATGATTGAAAATGCAATTTGATTCAATTAATAGATTCATCTGAGCCCCAGCATGCTTAATTAACCAAAACACTAAGTTTTTGTCTGTCTTAAAAGCAAAATCAGATACTCTACAGGCTGTATTTCCCTCCCCGTGACAGGAACAAGTTTGGCATGTTCAAAGAAAAACAGGAAGTCCCAGTTGCTAAATCAGAGTGAAGGAGAGGGAGAGTTATAAAGATGAGGTCAGAGAGGTGGGCCAGGTCATTAGGGCCTTGTAAAAGTAGGTAAAGACTGGGCTTGCGTTCTAAATGCAACAAAAAACCATTGTAGGGCTTTACTCTGATGGATGACCTAATTTACCAATTAAAGAAGGTAATTTTGGATTCCATGTAATGAATGGTGTGAGGGTAAGAACTGAACTGGAGAGACCTGTTAGAAGAATATTGCAAAAGACTGGAGGAGAGATTATGTTAGCCTAGACTTGAATGGTAACAATGGAGTCAGTAAGATTTCACTGGATCCTGGATACATTATGACAATAGAGCTGACAGGACTTGCTGATGGGTTGAATATGATGGAAAGAAAGGAGTTCAGGATGACTCTCAGGTCAGTGGAGTAAAAGCTGAGTATCAATTGCTAAGAAGGAAGACACATGAAAAGGAGCAGGTTTGGGGAATGAAATCAAGTTGAATCAAGTTGAAGTTGGGGATACCAAGTAGACATACAAGGAGAGTCATCAAGTAGGACCTAGGACATGAGTCGAGCTCAGGGGAGTAGATAGGGCCAGAGAGATAAACTGGGAGGCTTCAATATATAGATGGTACTTAAGACCACGAGACTAGGTGAGAGCATCTAGGATATGAGCATAAATGAATATAGATAAAAAAAGGCCAACACTGAACCCTGATGTGCTCTAACATTTAACAGTCTTGGAAGAACTGGCCAGTGAAGTAGAAGAAGCAGGAAAGAGATGTGATCTAGAAGCCAAGTGAAGACATGTTTAGGAGGAAATGATCATCAAATCAAACGCTATTAAGAGGACAAGCAAGGTGAGAACTGAGACATGACATGAATTTGGCAAGATAAAGGTTATTTGATCTTGACAAGAGTGTTCTTGGAGTAGTCAGTGCAAATGCCACAAACGGAGTGAGTTGAATTAAAATTACGAGGTGACAAAGTGGAGGCAGTAATAATAGACAATTTTTAATGAACTATTGCAATAAAAAGGAGTAGAAAAAAATGTGACATTACTTGAGGGAGACAAGGATACTAGAGAAAATTTATATCCAGGTTGTAGCCTGATGGAAATGATCAAAATGAGAAGGAAAAATTGTGGATGTAGGGGAGAGGGGATATTGCTAGACCAAAATCATTGTTGGGCCAAAAGGACAGGATCTGATGCACATGTGGAAATGATGGCCTCTGATGGGAGCATTGATGGTTATACAGGATAACAGAAGGGAATGCAGAGAACGTAGGGTAGAGATGCTGGCAGGCTCATAGACTTAGTGAAGAAAAAATTAGGTTATTTTCTTCCTACTGCTTCTATTTTCTTAATCAAATTACAAGAGTAGTCATTATTTAAAAGTAAGAAGTGGGGTAGGGATGTTTGAGGTTTGAAGATAGAGGAGAAGCTGTGAAATAATTATCTAGGAAAGTAGGGAAGACCAGGAAAATGTAGCAAGACTGTTGAACAGATAAGGATGACTTGAAATTTATGGTTTAAAAATTTTGAAGTAAGAGCAGTCAACATTGTTCTCTAGCCATGTTCAACAACTCAGAGCTGATGTGATATAGATAAAGAATTATGTTTAAGACAGGGCTGGGTTTTTCTAGTGAGTAAGATGGAAAGTGAGAGGGGCGAGGCAGATGTGAGTCTAGGCAATGGAGTGATTGCTTACAGTAAGCCACATAAGGTGAAAAGACAGAACCATAGATAGAAAAATGGACACTGAAGAAGCAGTAGACCACTAGATTAGTTGTTCCAAAGGGATTGATGGAAGGCATGATGGTAGAGTTGGAAAGATGAGATGATCAGTTAGAAGAATATGGAATACTGGAAATCAAGATTTTTGGAGGTAATGTAATGATTTGGTAAGAAGTTCTCCAAGGCATATGACCATGCTAGTGTTCTCCTGAAATGTAATAGAGGACAATAATATTAGAAGTCAGAATATTAAGGAATTCAGAGACTAGGTGTTTACATGGACAATTTTTGTGGATGCTAAAGTCACCAAGCATGGAAGTATGAAGTAGTGATGGAAAGAATGACAGAACAGAATCTAAAATCTTCATTGAATAAGGAAGTTAGGAAGAGGCTATTAGATGACTCAGTAAAGAGGGGTAGTGATCTGATAACATATGCTTCAAAGAAGCTGAGTTGGTGGTGATGGTGGTGGTTGTTGTTTAGTGAGGAAGAACAATAAAAATATCTAAAAGTAGCAACAAGAACCAAGGACATCACTTCTAGGTCCTCTGTAAATGGGGTGTAGGAGAGAACACAGCAACCATTTGAGAAAGCTGAGAAGGTGGTAGTGTCTTTAAAGGCTAGCCAAGCTTCAGTTAATGAACGAGGAACCTTACATTCCCAAGCACACAGTGGAGGGTTTGGCTGGCTGGGGAGGAGGGGAAGATTGATTCAGATCAGTGGGTGTATTAAACAATGTGAATGATAATGAATGACCCAGGGACTTGAACTTCTGTTTGTGCTACTGAAGAATATAAGGCATTTGGCATAATGAGATTAATTCTGATGGACACTTAAGAGAAGGTGGGTATCAGTCTTCATTGCAGCCTCTGCTTTGTGCCTGCTTTCTTAGCACTTTGTAAGAGAGGAGCAGGTAGTATCATGATCATTGGGAGGTGGTAGCCTTGCCAGCTGTGTGGCCCTCCCTTCAATCCTGCTGAAGGTGGTGTGCCAGGGAGAGGGCTAATTTTATTAAGGCTGAACAAGTGTTCATGCCCTTGCCATAATTCTCTGAGCCTTTCTACAGATATATTCCATTAAGGAATGAAGAACACATTCCCTTGGAAAATTCCTTCCTTCAGGGCCCAATGGCATATGCTGTGGCTCCTAATCAACAACTTAATCAGTTCTACTGTAGCCTGCTTATCCTCCAGTATTGAGATGAAAAAGCCTCCATCTAGGAATGGCAGTGGCCTTTCCTAGATTACACCAATGAAAACTGATGTGATATAATGGCTCTGTCCCAAAGGACTTAAATGAAGTCACTAAGAAAAAGTCTCATTCGAAGGAAATTAGATAGTTTTGAGAAAACGCCTCCCCTGTGCTGAACAACAAATGTGGCCCCAAAAAGCGCCAGCCAGCCCCCTCTCTCCAGCCATACAAAAGGTATAAAACCCAAAGCTTTTGCCCTAACTAGCAGGCAACTCAGTCGGGATCCCCTCTCGTTTTGAGAGCTGTTATCTTCTACTCTAATAAACTGTTCTCTGTTACAAACTTCGAAAAAAAAAAGAAAAGAAAAGTAAAAGTCTCATAATTAATGTTCACTAAACTTCTTAAATTCCATGCTAGGGCCGGCCGAGTGGCGCGTTGGTTAAGAGTTGGCTTGGGACGCCAGTTCTGAGCAGCAGGGATCCGATTCGGATCCCACATGAGGGTCAGTGATGCTGAGCCCTCTACAGCTAAGATGGTGAAGGGCAGCTTGACCTGGAGCTGAGCTGCCATGAGTCGCTGGCAACAGCATAGGCTGCAGTGAAGCTGCATTGGGCTGCCGTAAGCTACTGTGAGTGGCTGGCACCCGGTGTGAACTGCCAAGAGCTGCCATGAGCGGCCGTCCAGGGACCAGCGACCGATCTGCCCCAGCCGGGAAGAGCGCAATGCTTATAATACCTACATGGGCCAGTGAAGCGACATCCTCCACAACTAAACTGAAGAACAAAAGGACAGCAACTTGTCTGTTCCCCTTCCCTGATTCCCCAACGCTGTTCCCCTCCCCCAATTCCCTAATAAAATCTTTTAAAAAATAAAATTCCATGCTAAAAAAATAGCACATATGAAAATAACAACTGTTTAAAGTATATATTTTTTTTACAATTGTGATCTTATTTCCCAGCATACTTCAAACACATTAACATTCACCATTAGTCTGGATATCATTTGAAAATACAAAGCAACTCAGTGCTAAATAAATTAGCAACAGTTTTGAAAATTAAGAACAAAAACAAACAAATAAAAACAAGATGAGGTGATGGCAACCGCTAACTTCGGCAAGATCCAGATCTGGATTTACGTGGAGATCAAGCGGACCGATGGTTTCCAGGGAAGCTCTTCTGTTCCATTATCCTGAAGACGGAAAGGCCGAATACATCAAGAAATGGTAACATCTTTAAATGAAGATAATGAAAGTGTAACTGTTGATTGGATAGAAAATGGAGATACAAAAGGCAAAGAGATTGACTTGGAGAGCATCTTTTCACTTAACCGTGACCTTGTACCTGAAGAAGAAATTGAACCCAGTCCAGAAACACCTCCGCCTCCAACCTCCTCAGCCAAAGCAAACAAAATTGTAAAGAATTGATGGACTGTGGTTTCTATTAAGAATGACCCTCCTCCAAGAGATAGCAGAGTGGTGGTTCTGCATGTGCATGGCCTAGTCAACTTCCTGAACAGTCTTCCTCTGCACAACAGAAAGCATGTAGAAAATCTAATTGTGTGAAAAAAGTAGAAAAATTACAAGAAAAACGAGAAAAAAGGAGACTACAACAGCAAGAACTTAGAGAAAAAAGAGCCCAGGATGTTGATGCTACAAACCCAAATTATGAAATTATGTGTATGATCAGAGACTTTAGAGGAAGTTTGGATTATAGACCATTAACAACAGCAGATCCTATTGATGAACACAGGATATGTGTTTGTGTAAGAAAACGACCACTCAATAAAAAGGAACTCAAATGAAAGATCTTGATGTCATCACAATTCCTAGTAAAGATGTTGTGATGGTACATGAACCAAAACAAAAAAGTAGATTTAATAAGGTACCTAGAAAACCAAACATTTCGTTTTGATTATGCCTTTGATGACTCAGCTCCTAATGAAATGGTTTACAGGTTTACAGCTAGACCACTAGTGGAGACTATATTCGAAAGGGGAATGGCTACATGCTTTGCTTACTGACAGACTGGAAGTGGAAAAACTCATACTATGGGAGGTGACTTTTCAGGAAAGGACCAAGATTCTTCTAAAGGAATTTATGCATTAGCAGCTCGAGATGTCTTTTTAATGTTAAAGAAGACAAACTACAAAAAGTTGGAACTTCAAGTGTATGCAACCTTTTTTGAAATTTATAATGGAAAGGTGTTTGACTTGCTCAACAGGAAAACAAAATTACGAGTGCTAGAAGATGGAAAACAGAAGGTTCAAGTAGTGGGATTACAGGAACGGGAGGTCAAGTGTGTTGAAGACGTACTGAAACTGATTGACATAGGCAACAGTTGCAGAACATCCGGTCAAACATCTGCAAATGCACATTCATCTCAGAGCCATGCAGTGTTTCAGATTATTCTTAGGAGAAAAGGGAAACTACATGGAAAATTTTCTCATCGATTTGGCTGGGAATGAAAGAGGAGCTGATACTTACAGTGCAGACAGGCAAACTAGGCTGGAAGGTGCTAAAATTAGTAAAAGCCTTTTAGCACTCAAGGAGTGCTTCAGACACTTAGGTAGAAATAAACCTCATACTCCTTTCTGAGCAAGTAAACTCACTCAGGTGTTAAGAGATTCATTCATAGGTGAAAACTCTCGTACCTGCATGATTGCAACAATCTCTCCAGGAATGGCATCCTGTGAAAATACTCTTAATACATTAAGATACGCAAATAGGGTGAAAGAACTGAATGTGGATTCAACCGCTGCTGGTGATGTTTGCTCAATAATGCATCATTCACCAAATCAGATTGATGACTTAGCAGCCCAGTGGGGGGTAGGGCACTCCCCTCAGAGAGACGATCTAAAACTCCTTTGTGAACAAAATGAAGAAGAGGTTTCTCCACAACTGTTTACTTTCCATGAAGCTGTCTCACAAATGGTAGAAATAGAAGAACAGGTCGTGGGAGATCACAGAGCAGTGTTCCAGGAATCTATTCGATGGCTAGAAGATGAAAAGACTCTCCTAGAGATAACTGAAGAAGTAGACTATGATGTAGATTTCTGGGCTACGCAACTTGAAGCTATTCTGGAGCAAAAAATAGACATTTTAGCCTAGCTGTGGGATAAAGTGAAATCTTTTCGTGCAGCTCTACAAGAAGAACAGGCCAGCAAGCAAATCAACCCGCAGAGACCCTGTGCCCTTTAGATTGTCATCTGCTGCTAAAGGACCCCCAGAACCCTCACTACTGTAACATATGATGGTTCAGCTGTAAGGGCCATTTGAAAGTTTTAAGTTTTAAGTGTCTCTGGAAAATGTCTTGTCCCTTTACCTGAATGACATTTCAATTTTGTGAAACATAACTTTGTATACAAAATGCTTCTATTCCAGGAGGCACAACCAAGATTTGGGAATAGTGAAGCATTTTGTTTCATTTACCCAAATAGTGATTTATTTTTGGAGATCTTTGCCAATTTTACTTTCTGTATGATGAAGTAAGATTGTGGACTTGATCCAGAGGTGAATAGTAGGGGGGAAGCCACAGCATTTCCTTTTAACTTGTTTCCATTTTTGTAGCAAGACTGAGTAGTTTTAAATCCTTTGCATGCATGCATACCTCATCAGTGACTGTACATAACCTTGCCCACTTCTAGAGACAGCTGTGCTCACCTCCTCTTGCTTTGTGCCTTGACAAAGGCTATTGACCCTAAATTTCTGAAGCACAGCCAAGATGAATTACATGCCTTTTTTGTCATTGTAAATTACCTTTATTGTGTGTACATTTTTACTGTATTTGAGACATTTTTTGTGTGTGACTAGTTAAGTTTGCAGGATGTGCCATATCATTGAATGGAACTGAAGTCTGTGACAGTGGACATAGCTGCTGGACCACTCCATATTCTATGTAAAGAAATCTGGGGTCCGGCCGAGTGGC
>NW_017731946.1:84074-95759 GCF_001890085.2 Hipposideros armiger | reverse complement strand
AAAGTAATGAAATTAAAAAAAAACAAAAACAAGGGAAAACTTACAAGCTGCTAGGTGATTATGAACTATTTTGGTTAAAGAGTAGGCGGACTGGAGTTCAAAGAATTGAAGAAACTCACATCTCAACAAGCTAAAAGCTATCAAAAGAGCCTGAGTAACAGCCTTTCACCCCAACCCCAATACCTCAACATAAATTCATGACACAGAATGATGTTTGAAATAATGGGTGTTTTGTTTTAAAGTTTCAAGTCCCAGGTGTTAACGCTTACTACTGGAGTCTGGAATGCCCAGATTGGGCTTGACAACTTGTTCAACATGCCTGGGTCTTGTTGGGACGCAACACACGGTTAATGCAGGTGGTCAAAGCAGACAATTTAAAAATACACTGTTGTTATGATTTTGAGTAGGTCTTAATGAAAACCAAATTTGAAAGTATAGTGGTGAGACATGAAAGCCATGGTTTGATTAAAGGGACTTGAACTAGACAGCTTCCAAAAAGTCTAAAACAGATGATTCTTAAATGGTCATACCTTTCCATTTTTACAGCTCCACCTATGTATATTGGATAGCCATTACTCCCCTTGAGAAAAGCCTCTTCTCAAGTTTTTTTTCCTCCTCAAGTTCTTTCCCAAAGTTGCTGCCAAAATCAACTTCCTCTGTTGCCATTCTGACAGTGTCACTCCCTTCCTAAATTCCCTTTAATGGCCTTTGCTGGTATTTGTGTGAGTGGCAGACTTCTTGCCCTGCTTTAGGACAAACACACTATTCCTGCCCAGTTTTATTTAAGGCTCCTACCTGTTTTTTACAAAACCATGTCATTTTCCTCTCTATGTAGGCTGATTACATTTTGGCTTCACACCTTTTTTATGTCCATTAATATTTAGATTGTAAACATTTTGTTTAGTTTTGGTCAATAAGAGTTCCTCATTTTACCTCTACCTTCTCCTTCACCCCCACGCCAACACAAATACACACATGACTAAAAATCTCTAGCTCTATTTGCCTTATTCAAATTTCTCCTGAAATTTGATTATTTTTGTAAGAACTACACAAGTAATCATCCACACTGAAAATTTTTATGTTATAAAAACCAACAACAGCAAAGACAAAATTTTCTTAAAAGACAAAAATAATGTTGTGGAATTTCCCTAAGGAGTGAAGAGATTTTTCAGAATGAGTCACAGGAAAAAAATATCTAATATTGTTAAGATGGGCAACTTCTAGGGAAAGGTTCTTCAATTTCTGAACTAGCACCGTTGCTGTTTTTTTTTCTTTTTCGTCTTTTTTGTTTTTAAACCCAAGAGACCTGAATTCTTATCTCAGCTTTGTTGTTTGCAAGTTGTTATTTTTATCATTTAATCTCTTTGAGCATCAGTTTCTTGTTTGTAAAGTGGAAATAATATCTATAAGATTTTCTGACGATTCAATAGCATTTGCAAAAATGCTTTGTAAAGTAAAAAGTGCTACACAAATACAAGATATTATTATTACTTCCTTCAAATGTTCTCTTTTAACTGAGAACTTTCCCAGGATTTCCCCTTTCCCATGTGTTTTTATCTGGAGGTAAATCTGGTAGTGTAGTTATAAACTTACCTTCTGAACAGGAAACTGCTCTAAATCTTTCAGAATATTGAGTATTGTTACTGATAATTTCTTCTGTCATCATTGTATTTTATAGGAAACCAGATACACTAATCTCATTTTTATGATTATAATTTTTAAAATATAGAAAGTATATAAATGAAACTCTCCAAAACACTATTAAAATTTTTAGATAATCTCTCCTAACAGTCTCATAAATGTTCTTCCAGGATTTGTTTTCCTTATTTTTGTTTTATTTATTTTTTTACAAACATGGAATCATCCTGTATGTTTCAAGTCTTGCATTTTTTTGGTCTTTGCAGGATTTTGTGAACATCTTTCCATGTCAGTCCATGTGTTAATTTATCAAGATTCTTTTTGGGACAAGAATGAGATACCAATTCAAAATAAATTAGATTAAAAAAGGATTTCTTTTTTGCTCATGTAACTGCAAAGTCCAAAGACAGATCTGTACGTCATGTGCAGCTGGATCCAAGCACTCTAAAGATAACATCAAGAATCAATCTCTTGGGCTGGCCGAGTGGCGCATTGGTTGAGCGTTGGCTTGGGACGCCAGCTCTGAGCAGCAGGGCCCCGTTCAGATTCCACATTAGGGCCAGTGACACCGCCCTCTACAGCTAAGATGGTGAACAACAGCTCGACCTAGAGCTGGGCTGCCGAGAGTTGCCGGTTACAGTGTAGGCTGCAGCCCTTGCTGCAGTGGGTTGCCGTGAGCTACCATGAGTAGCCGTCAGCCAGTGTGAGCTGCCAAGAGCTGCCATGAGTGGCCATCCAGGGCCAGTGACCAATCTGCCTCACCGGGGAAGAGAGCAATGATAATACCAACATGGGCCAGTGAAGCGACATCCTCCACAACTAGACTGAAGAACAAAAGGACAGCAACTTTTCTGTTCCCCTTCCCCGATTCCCCAATGCTGTTCCCCTGCCCCAAATCCCCAATAAAATCTTAAAAAAAAACCAAAATCAATCTGTCTGTCTCTCTCCCTCTCTCCCCCACTCTCTGCCTTCCTCTGCAGTGGCTTCCTTCCCCTGTGGGCACCAGCAGTTTACCAACGCCCTTGGAAGGAGTGCACCTCTTTCCCAATAACTTTCCGCCAAAATCCCAGACAATCATCTGACAACATGTGTCAGGGCCCATAGCTAGATGTGAGGAGTAGAGTCAGCTCCAACCACACCACACTAACTGAAAGTGAGCAACACATGGGGTCACAAAGGAAAATCAGGCACTGCTACCAAAAGAAGGGAGCAAGAGGCCAGCAGGTGCACCAATAAATGTTGCTATGGAACATATAGATCTGTGTCACCATGTGTGATAGTTTCATTTTTAACTTGACAATTGGATGGTAACTTGTTTAACTGATCTATCGGCTAAGCTATTCTTATCAAATAGTCTAACCTAATATATTTTATACTTACTTTGTCTAATTTAAAAAAAAATTTAAGTATCTTTAGTACTCAACTGATTTCATGTTTGTTACATAATATATCACAGCTTTCTCATCAATTGTCAGTGCTTCACATGAAAATGAATCTACCATGTGTTATGGGTTGATTTATATATCTCCAAAATATGTGGAAGTCCTAACCCCCAGTACCTTAGAATGTGACCTTATTTCAAAATAGGGTATTTACAGAGGTAATCAAGTTAAAACAAAGTCATTAGGGTGGACCCTAGTCCAGTATGACCGGTATCCTTATAAAAAGGGGAAATTTGGATACAGAGACAAACCCACAGAGGAAGACCATGTGGAGACACAGGGAGAAAATGGACATGTGACTGGAGTGATGTACAAGCCAAGGAACACCAAGGATTGCCAGCAAACACCAGAAGCTTCTAGAAGCAAGGCAAGATTCTTTTCTAGAGCCATAAGAGTATGACTCTACTGACACCTTGATTTCAGACTTCTAGTTTCTACAACTGTGAAATAATAAATTTCTGGTTTTAAGCCACCCAATTTTTGGTACTTTGTTATGGGATCCTTAGAAAACTAATACATCGTACTTAACTTTCCTGGAGGACTCCACTTCAAAATGTTAGTGAAATGCAAATAAAAACAACAGTGAAAAGATCACTTTATGTGTAAAAGACTGGCAAAAGTTAGAAAGGCAGGTTGTACAGTCAGGTTGAGAAACTACTATATGAATACACAACAGAAAACCAGGAAATAGTATCATATCAAAAGTCGAAAGAAAGATAACTTTATGTAGGGAGTGATTAAGAGTATTAAATGCTGCACAGATATAAAAATCAGATGTAAAAGGTATTCAATTCAATTAGCAACTAAGAAATATCATTAGTAACCTTTGGAGAAGTTCAGAGGAAAATTGGGGTTAAAAGATTGTAGTTTGAGAAATGACTAGGAAGTGAGACACTGGATATATGGAAGGTAGATGACTTTTTCCAGAAAAACACATAATCATCCACTTGACAACCCTGATAACAAGCCATGGTTCTAAATGACAGGAAATGTGGTGAATTAAAAAATATGTTCATAAAGCGTTTGACAGGCTTCCCTTCAAGAGGCAGAGCTTAATTTCCCCTCCCCTTGAGTGTGGGCTGGACAAAGTGACTGGCTTCTAACAACAACAAAAATATGGAGGAAGTGATGGTGACGGCCTCTCATAAAAGGCATGACAGGTTCCTCCTCTTTCTCTCTTGGAAAACTCCCTCTGCAGAAGCCGGTTGTCTGATCATGAGGACACTCAAGCAGCCCTGTGGAGAGAAACGGAAGCCCTTGCCAGAAACCATGTGAGTGAGCTGTTTTGGAAATGGAGACTCCAGCCCCGAAGTGAAGCCTTCAGGTCATTGTAACTACAGCCTGCATCTTGACCAGAGCCTCATAAGAGACCCTGAGCCAGAACCATGTACGTAATCCACTCCTGAACCCCCAACCCACAAACACTATGAGAAAATGAAAATATATTGTTTTAAGCTGCTAAATTTGAGGGTAATTTGTTACTCAGCAATGGATAGCTAACACAGGGATTATATAGATAGTAAACAATTTAAATCCTTACATGGCTGATACTAGTCCTTAGGTAGACTTTATGACATATCATATAAGATTTATCAGAAATCTCCCTTGTGTTTTATCCAAATTGGTGTAAGTATCCATCCATATATGCTTAGGTTGCACTTATTTAGAAGAAAATTATATCATTTAATTCTAAGTGGTGAGCAGTTTTCTTTTTTTTATTATGCGGGTATTTGGATGTATATATTTTATGCTGGTTTTATAAATTAATGATCTCTACAAAAGATGATATCCCTGTCTTCTAAAATTAGAAATGCCCACATTTTATTCGTTTATGGTTTCATGTCTGGCTTTAGCATTTGTCATTTAAATTTGGGAAAACATTTGAAAGAAAGTAATCAATTTTTATTGCTTTCATTAGAGCATTTTCTTTGTCAACTATGGGAATGGAGTTCATACTTTGTTGATTTTCATTCTTTCTCTAAATTACCTTTATAATTTTCTTTGTTTACCTTTTCTCTACTCAGAAATCTCTACTTTTTTCTTTAGATGTATAAAGAACGTTTTAAAAATCATTTCAAATAGTGGTTTTTTAAAAATTAGATCATAGATGCACGGAATTTGATTAATCATACTCTTTGGTTGATGGCCCATTATCAACACCACCCCTCCCCCCACCCTTTTAAAATTAATTTTTGTCACTTTAAATACTCCATCCCGGCCCCCAGTTTTTTCCCTGCCCAGATCCCACACACAAAGATTCTGCTTGAATTAGTTTGGGGTGGGATATCAGTCTCACTATTTTTAAGAATCTGTTCAGGTGATTCTAATACATAACCAAGTTGAGAACCCGTGTGTAGGGGACCCTTCCTATTCAAACGTGATCCTAAGGCCAGAAGCATCTGCTTCACTTGGGAAAATGCTGAATTTCCATTCCCATCTCAGACCCGTTCCATCGAATCTGCTTTTTAAACAAATTCCCCAGGTGATCATAAGCACGTTAAAGTTTGAAGGCACTGATACAAAGCATGGGCTAGATTCATATCCTGGCTCTACCGTTTATTAGCTATGTGAACTTGAATAAGTACTTCACCTCCCTGTACCACAAATCCCTCATCGCTAAACTGAGAATAATAGTACCTACTACCTATAGGGTTGTTTTGAGGATTTCATACAATATTGTGCTAAAATGTTTAGAACAGGGTTTGATTCATTGTAAGTACACAACAAATGTTAAGTATTATTAATTACCTTTTCTTGGCTTAAACTTTAAACATTTGGTGGGAGTTGTTAAAATATATATATTTTTAAACTTTCAGAGAACGGAATTTTAAGGCCCACTCTTTTAGTAGTTGTTATTATAAAATGAATTATTCACTTTGTGGTTCTAATCTCATAAAACATAATTTCAAAACTGAGATTGATGTGTAGAACCCAGCTGCAAAAATTCAAAATCAGCTACATGCAGCTGCACTCTGGTTCCCCTAATTCATCTAATAGCTTTTAGTGGGTTTTATAAGTGACATTAGAAAAGGCACAGCAGATGTGCGAGATGGCTCCTGAAATCTAAAGTGGGACAGATGGTTCTCTGGTTGATTGACAGCATGAGGAGCACTGCAGCAAGGGTCACCTCCTGTGGAAGATACCCCTCTATCCCCCCACCCCTCCACCCCCACCATCCTGCCTGCAAATGAAAGAAAAGCAGGGATGGCTATTCAGAAGAAAGTCTTTGTTTTCAAATATTCTTTGCAGTGAAAAGATTCTCAGCAAAAGAGTCACCTAGATATGGAAAAAATTTCTCCAGCTCTAACCTTTAACAAAGAGCTGACTTTTTGCTTAGTTACAAAGTAGGCAGATTTCATGTTTGAACACAATACTCAGGATACTGGATCTGGAGCTGAGATTTAAGAAAGAACAAAGAAATAATGTAATTGGATTTATCAGCCACCAAACAGCATTGATTAGTACCAGACTATTTCACTATTGGAAGCCCTATATTGCTCTTAAAGATAAACTTCTTGTTTTAAATTTTAATTGGAAAGCTGGGCAACTATTTGCAATTGTTAATCAGGGATTTACAGTCCAGGCTACATTTATGCTTACCCCTCTCTCTTTTTTTCAAATTCCTTTCTAGTACTTCAGATCTTCAAGAAAAAAAAAAATTTTAAACCTTACATTTATTGCATGTAAACTAAGTGCTGGACCCTGTGCTAGGTGCTTTCTTATAACTTTGTATGATTTAGGATCTCAGAGATACTAATTAAATCTTTGTTCTTAGGTTCATATTAGTACGAATGGAGCCCTAATTTTATCGATGGTTCTCTTCACCTCTTCTTCTGTAAAAGAGAAGCCAAGCACAAAATACACACCAGGAAAATATGTCCAAGCATACGTTCAGAAGTAGACATGTGAACTACAGAAGGCCAGACATGTCCAGTTCCATGAAGACTGAGATTTGATGCTGCTCCCTGGGGCTACTCTCTAAAGCTGAACCCACTAGAAGCCCCTGTACCGTTGTCTCCTTGTATCTCTACCTCACCAGCTGCACCTTGGCATGCCTGCCATGTTCCCTGGGCAACTAGAACATAAATATCTCCAGCAACCTCAAGGGCCCCTTGCCCACAATGAGCAGCAATGTGCCCTTGTGCTGAATTTTCTTACATATAGGTGAAGAGTTGAATGTTGTCCATCGCTCTCATCAACTGTGCAGTGTACAGCACACCATTAGGCTTTATTCCCTCCTAGCTAGCTCCTGTCTGAGGACCTCAAAGAAGGTTGCTCAAGCTGCAGACAATTGGCTGGGGAGCTCTGCCCACAACTCATCCCATAGGCTGAGTGATCAATGCTTGTGGTACATTCATGGAACACCAGTTGGGAAATGTGCCTTATGCTATTAATTATTCCTTCTCACTCCCATATTTTCAACTCTTCTCTTTACTAGTTCTTAACAACTACAGTCAAGTCTCTATGGAATTAAAAACACAAAAACAAAACTAACCTTCATCCATTCTTTAGTTTCCCCTCAGCTACCATTTTATGTCTTCCTTTCACCAAACAGCTAAGCTTTTGGAAAGAGTACATCTTTCTCCATGTTATCCCCAGTCACTCTTTCCTTATCCCATTATAATGTAGATGTTAATGAAACTACTTTTGCCAAAGTTATAAATAACCTTATTGTTATATTTAATGGGTAGTTCTCAGTCCTTATCAGCATTTGACATGATTGAACATTCCATCCTTCTCAGAACATTCTCCTCCCTTGGCTTCTATGACATTACATCTTGAGGAATAAGTATGTGTTGAATACTAAGAATAAGATACAATCTATACCCTCAGAGAGCATAAATGGAAATATGTTGAATAATTGTGATTAGAAGTTCCAGAGTTCATCTGAAAAGACAAACTTTTCTTGACACTGAAATCAAGGAATTTATTACAGGGGCTTCATTTATATGAATTAATGAGTACCCTAAACAATTCCTTTATAATTACTTTTTTAAAAGTTTTGTCTAACAATTGGACATTTCTTATGGTGATGTTTCATTAGATCTTAATTCAGTGAATTGAAGTGAGTTGATTTAATTTAATCTAGGTAGATTGATTTCTGGTTATCTCACAGTTTAAGATTAAAGCACCAAGAGTCTTAATTGGCTAATAAATCCAGTAGCCTCTATCAAATATACATCAACTTCCAGTTTGGAACTTACCAATTTATGTTTGAATTATTTGTTGCATTGCTCAAATTACCAATGGGCTCAATACCTCTAAATGCCAGCACAGAAAACGACAATTTACCTTGAATGTTTAGAATCTTATTTGTTCCCACACAAACAGCACCATACCCTGTCATCAGTAGAAGTCCAATTTATTAATTGACTTGATTGCTGAGAAATATGTGGGCATCAGAAAATATACTCATCAATAGCTACCATTTGTTAGGTCTGGTTCAGTAAATATAAAGATTATGATAAAACTGACTTCTGGAATCTTACAATCTAGTCAAAAAAGGACAGATTTTGCTTTAGCATAAAGCTTGCTCATTATATCTTCTAATTTTCTTATGTTTGTTTTTTCTCTTACAAAAATGTACGCAAGAAATTTATTTAAGAAATATTTATTGATTTCATATTATGTGCCAATCATTTTGATGCCAGACAGGCTCCTACTCTCATGGATCTTCTATTTTAGTCAGGGGAAATAGACAATCAAATAAATGTTTTAGATCATAAGAGCTATGAAAATAAACGAGGTAACATGGGAGAGAGCTATTTTAATCGGGTGATCAGGGAAGGCCTCTTTGGTGAGGTGCCTCAGGTGACATGAGCTGCAACCTGAGACAAGTTCACGTGAACAGTGTTCCCAAAGAAGTTAATAGCAATTGCAAAGGCCCTAAGTCCAGAACCAGCTCAACGTGTCCCAAGAACGAAATGGATATTAGTCACTAACGTTAATTATCTTAGGGATATATTTAGGAGTGTAAAGATTTATAAGCCAAGGTCTCTGTCCTAAAGTTCTGTAACAGAGATAGACTTAAGCAAGAGGATCACCATACCGTGCAGAACAGCGTTGTATTGATAGTAATAGAAGTATATACAAAGAGGTGCCAAGAAGGAGTGATTAATTCTCTGGGGTGTTTTAGGGAAGGCTTCACAAAGGAGGTAATGTAAAAGCAGGATTTTGAATATCAATAGTTGACAAGGCAGGGAGGAGGTTGGGGGCGGGGAGACAGGAGACAATATACAGGTTGTATTTCTTCTTGGTGAACACTACAGAAGCAAGTGAGGCTCAAGAGAACAGAGGTCAAGCCAGGAAGGGTCTTCTATACTGTGCATGACAGGAACAATTACAAGGCTCTAAGGAAGGAATCACAGGACTCGGTCTGTGTTTTACATGGATCATTACAGGCTGTCTCTCTTAAATGTCTGTGGGAGAATAAATTTGGGGCAGCACTTGTAAGAGGCAGCAAAAATGATGAAATGAGGATCGAGGCAGAGGGTCTCAGAAAGAGGAGAGGTTTTCAGTTGATAACGAAACAAAGGGGTAGGGGTGATAGTTCACTGTCGAATCACCAACAGCTTTCAGTATCTGGCTCATAGTAGGCGATCAATATGTGTAGAATGAATAAATGAATGAGTGGTGGCTAGGCGTGTGGCAGCATGATAGCTAATGAACAGAAGTCATAAGCCCCGCAATTCAAACATGAACTCTTCAGTGCTTAAGTCTCTTTTTAGGTGTGCTGCTTTCAACCTAACAACCTATGAGGTAGGTGTTATTTCCATTTTTCAGATGAGAAAAACCTGAGGCTCAGAGAAATAACCTGTCATGCCTCTCCTTCTAGAAGTAGTCAGGAGCTCGACTCAAAACAGTCTGGCAGGCAGCCAGGTGCGCACGCTTGATAATTACTACTTTCTACTACTTAGCCTAGAGGCTCGAGGGACGGAATGAATGATGTAAAAGCCTAAAAACAGAGACATCTAAGAAAAGTCGGTAATTCTCAACAAGGAGATAAAAGGAGGGTTCCAGAACTTTCCAGCCAGCCGGTCGCTAGATCGGAGCGCTGCGTCACAACACCCTGAAAGCCAAACCTCCTCGCGTTTTCCAGAGAGGGGGCGGGGCGGGGCGGGGCGGGGCGGGGCTCCCCGTCCGCGGTCAGGGCAAGCGCAGCCGCAGTGCAGCTCGCGAGCGCCGCGGCCCTGCGGGGGTGCAGGCAGGAGGGCTGCGCAGACGCAGGCGCAGGCGCCCATTCCGAAGCTACTCGCGTTAAGATGCCGCAGGCAGGTCTGACGTTATTTCCGTCTGTAGGTCGCTAGTGCTTCCGGGTTGCGGTCATTTTGTTCCCGTATCTGGGTGATTTATTGGCTGCAGAGTCGCAGTCTGCTCCCCACCCCTGTCTTCGGTGCGGTCCTGCGCACCTGCCTATTTCCCCGCGCTTTTCCCCCTTTCTGACCCCTCTCAGGTCTTCTCCGTGCCTTCTGCCCCTGATCGCCCGGGTTCACCGCGCTATCGCCGGTCGCTGTCGTCTGAGGTGGGTGAGGTGACGCAGAGAGCGCCGTTCCGCCCCCCACGTACCCACTCACCGCCTCAGCGCTTCCAGCCGCTACCTTGCACCTTCCGCCATTTTCCCGCCTGTGAGAGTGGAGCGATCGCGCTTTGGGTCTCGGGCTCCTGAGCTTCGGTGACCGCAGGAGGAGAGGGACTGTTTCTGGGAGGTGTGGAGGGGACAGATTGTTGGTGACGGGTGTGTTTTGGGGGGAGTTGCAGGTGGAGATGCAGATACAGTGGGCAGGGGATGGAGTGCGGGAATCGATGGTGGTAGGACGACGTGGGTTCAATTCGATTTTTTTTTCCCTTTGGGATTTAAGAGGTTAAAATAATGTTGTCCAAAGGGGTCGTGTCGGCCTTGATAGTCTCTTTCTAGGGTTTCTACGTAGGATGCTGTTTGGGAAATAAGAGGATTTCATTTCTTTTTTTTTTACGACCGTTTTAGGGCTTAAGTAGTTCATTAAGCAAGCTCCATTATCCATAAATGCATCTCACCCTTTTTGTTCCGTTTTCGTAGCTAAGGGATTGGCGTGTCGTAGACCCTCAGTGATGGCTTGATGAATATGTAAATTATGGAAGGGCCCCAATTGGTATCCTCTTCGTGTAGGCCATTAACCGTTTATATGTAAATTGTTTCTTAGATGGGAATAATCATGATCCTATGTGACTATTGTGTGAAATACACAATCTGTTGGTCAAGTCCTGAGGCATGGGTTAAAAAAATAATAAAAGTGTATGTTCTTGAAATGCTGTGCATTTTTTGTGTGTCATATATCTAAGTCTTCATTTGGGGAGGGAGGAAAGTTTGGAGGATAACAGAATTTGCTGTTAGCTTTCCACCACTGGGAAAAGGATGTGACGTCTTTGTTATTTCAGTTTTGGGGAGTGTTGCCTTGTAGGAGAGGTGTGTTTCCTGATGATGATGATTTATTTTTTTTAATGGAATGACAGATTTTTTTGCCTCCTGTATTTGGGGGAATTAACCTTATCATTGGGCATATATATTTTTGAAAGGATCCAAACACAGGATAATGTGAAATACAACAGCTTTAGGAGGAAAAAGATG
>NW_017731946.1:80683-81850 GCF_001890085.2 Hipposideros armiger | reverse complement strand
GATATTTTATATGTTACACGTTGCATGCATCATTTATATTTTGTGAATGATATTTTATATGTGTGTACTCCTGGTTTTCAAATGAGAAAGTATAATGAGTGATAAGAGCATAGGCCTGACTGTTTGGGTTCAAACCTAGCTCCATCACGTATTAGCTGTGAGATTTCAGGCAAGTTCCTGATGTCTGTGTGCCTCAGTTTTCTTATCTGTAAAAGGGGGATAATAATGAACCCATCTGATGTAATTGTTATGAGGATTAATTCAGTTTAACTTATTATATATATGTTAAGCTATCTTTCATTAAATGGTTGTTAATGCTATTGTGATTAATGAAATAACAATTTCAATTGAAGACAATTGTAATTGAGAATACCATTGTGCTATTGTAAGTAAAGGAGAGTTAAAAGATTTTTAGGGGTCCTTGTATTGGATATGGCTGGGACCATGGTCATAATACAAAATAGCTTTTGGTCAGCAGTGTTAGCAGTTTGCCTAAAACATTATTTAACAGAGTCCAAAATAGTAGTCATGTGATATAGTGGAAAAAGCCACTGATTTGGGAGTCGAGAGACTTGGGTTTTGATCTAAGCTCTACTACAAACTAACCATTACTATTGCTTTGAGACTTGTCCTCTCTGGATATCAATTTACTCTGATAAGAATAAAGACTAGCTACTGAGTTTTGAAGTCCCTTTGAATTTTACCATTCTCTTTTTCTGTGGCAGAATACATGAGTTGGAAAGAAACCTTCTAATCTATTACTCTTTACAGCATGAAAAGGAGTTAAGAGATTTATGAGAAGACATAGTGATGAATGTCATAAGCAGTACTAGAATCTCCGTAACCATACTGTTACTCTTTGCATTATAACATCTTCACCTAAAAAGGAAATGAAATAGGAAAAGCATTATGCATTGGAGAGATGGCCAACTAACTCACCACTCATTCTTTGTTTCGTCCTTATATGATTTTTTTTTTTTTTTAAGATTTTTATTGGGGAATTCGGGGAGGGGAACAGTGTTGGAGAATTGGGGAAAGGAACCTGCCAAGTTGTTCCTCAGTCTTCGTTGTGGAAGGCGCCAGTCACCATCTGGCTTCCCTTCTGCAGCTCGTGGCCTCTAAGCTCAAGGTGCTGAGTTCAGCCTTAGTTGGGAGTGGGCATAGCCC
>NW_017731946.1:52318-77961 GCF_001890085.2 Hipposideros armiger | reverse complement strand
TTCTCAGCTCCTAAAATGTGACTGTGATAGGAAATTATAGCCTTTTCACATTAGCAGGATGTAGTACTTAGATAGTAGTATAGAAACATCTAGTTGAGAAAGTAGTTTTGGAGGGAAATGGGAGGATTTGGAGAGTTAAAATTTTGTTTATTTGAAGTACTCCCAAAGAATTTCATTAGAAAGTGCTACCATGATAGGAATCTTAAAAATTGAAACAAGATACATGTTTACTTAAACATGCATTAGGACTAAGTTGTTTGATATAGTAAGATTGTTTCTATAGTGTGAAACAAAAAAACATTGTCATCACATTTTTAAAGGAAAACCTGTGGCACAGGGAGTTACGAAAGGAGAAATTATAGGGTCTATTACTGTACTGCCCGTTTTATCTATCTTAATCCAGTCTTAATGATTGGAGCTAGGCATGAGGGGATTTTACAAGAGAAATTTAAGAGTAGTTCATCTGAAGAAATAATGTGAACACAATGTTGAAGCAAATAGAGAATTAAATATTTAATTAAGTTGTGTAGTGGAGACTTCAAGAGCTATAGTTATTCAAAGAAGAAAAATTTCTGCAGGGCTGCTATGATCACGGAAAGTTTCTTGAAAGAAGTGGATTTTGAAGATAGGCAGGATTTAGATTAGAAGAGAAGGAAGAATATCAAAGGAAGGAGGGACCTGATTATCAAAATAATAAGCATGACTATTCGGAGGGACAGCTAGGAGACTGACATGGTCAGAGTGGCAAAATCATACAGGGAAGAGTGAAAACTCGAATAGCTCAGGTAGAACCAGGAGAAATGGTAATTTTGATTAGGTTACAGAGAAGGTAAACTTGGAGCTTTGGGGCTTAGGTAGAATAGGAGACTTAGAGTGCCTGAAATTAGAAGCACTTACAATGGGAGAGTGAGATTGCACATACTCATTTAGACAGACCTTGTGTCTCCAACAATAAAAATCACTGCTGGTTTTGGGGGTTTTTTTCTGCCTAGCTTGGGAACACCTTGTTTTCCTACACATAACTGAATCATAGAGGAGTTCCCTTTTTCTAGTTATAGATACATCCTGATAGAACTGTTACCATACATATAAGGTAAAGCCTTCTGAAAATACTAGGATCTTTTACTGAGGAGGCATATTATGCTTGTAGCCAGAATCCTTCTGAATTCTTAGTCACCATTTGGTGATTATTTTACTTGTCACCAATGGCAATTTGTGCCTGTATGATTTCATTTACAAAAGTCACACCATGAGCAACAACATTGTTCCAACATCATCTTCTGTAGTTGTTGATAACTGAGCCTGGAACCTTATAGTGCAATTTAGTGTTTTGTTTTTTAGAAAAGATAAAATTGTTGAAAATGATTTAACCTAATTTGTAGAATAACATTATTTTTTATTAAGCATGTCACATGTCATCTTTCTAACTTTGTCAGAGTTGCTTTTTATTATTGGGATTTTGATACTTGCAAGTAAAAAATACAGAAAATAGCATTGGATGGTATATAACTCATGTAACTATCTCCCAGAATTATGATCTTTTATTGAAATTTTATTTGGGTCTTGCAATTTTGGGTGGAGTATTCAAATAAAGTATCTCAAAAAAAAAAAAGGAGACACTGTAGAAAAAGGAATTCAGAATCCACCAAGACATTTTGCATTTAATCAAAAAGCTTAAAATTTTATATATGCTTTCATCCAGTGTGTCATATTCAGTATAGTCTTAGTTGCTCCTTTTCTACTTGTTCCTTTTTTATCAAAATATTTAAACATGCTCAGGACTGTTCTAACTTGAGAATATAAAACAGAAAAGTCTACCCTTATATCCCTTTCCAGCTGCTTCCAGCTGTCCTGCATTTGAAGCCAGACCTCAGGAATGAGCACTTCACTTTGTACTACTTTAATCCATTGCAGTCTGTGTCACAGATTATGGGTATATTCTAACATTTACCAAAACTTTTTAAAAAGTTATCAACACAACCTCCTGTTTCCTAAATTCAGTGGACAATTATGTTCTGAACCACTTTAATCAGTGCTTCTTGAAACATTCTCTGCCTTGACAGTAAATACTTCTAATTTTTCTCCTACCTCAAGCAACTGCTCCCCCCTTTATTCATATTTTTTGAGTATCTGATATATACTATACAGGTTTTGGAAATAGCATTAAAAGAAGGAAATAGCATTATAAGTTCATGACATCTTGGTGCTTACATTCTAGTGTGGGTTTTCTTTTTCGACTTGTGTTTTTCTTCAGAGTTCTGCTTTGACTTTTAGTTTTCAATCTATATACCGGTACCCAGCAATAATGTGGGCTCATTTGTTGCTCTAAATTCCCAGGATTATCTCTAGTTTAGATACCTGCTTCAGAACCATATTTTGTACACCTCCATGTGGGTCGCCCTCCTACAGGCTCCTCAGACTGAACTCATTTCATCCCATACTGAATTCATTTCCCCCGAAACCAGTTTCTCTTGTTTTCCGCATATCTGAATGACATCACTGTCCATCCATGAAACTGAAGTGTCATCCTTCACTTCTGTCCCTTACCTGCCTGTCCAATAAATGCCTGTTCTAGTGAAGCTCCTAAATACTCTGTGTACTGTACCTTTTTCTGCCTGGCCACTATAGTGCAACCATCTGTTGTCAGTAGGATTGCCTTAACCTTCAACAAGTCTGTTTGCCTCCATCCTTGCTACTTACCCTTAAAAATGGGCTATCTCTGTCTCTGTCAGGGCATAGTGCACATACTAGATATTTAAATGTTAGAGTGAATGGATAGCAACCATCACACTGTATTCTTTTTGTCCTCATCACCTTTCTAGATTGGAAACTATAAGGGTAAAGAGAGTATCTTATTTACTCTTATATCCCTACTTCTAGTATGCAGTGCCTGTATGTTGTAAGTGGTCCGTAACTGGTGACAGAATGAAGGAAAAACTTTTTTGTATAAATGTAGATACTACCACCCTCCATTTCTCATCTTGTTTGTATAAATGAAGGAACTGAGGCTAACAGGATTAAAGGATTCTATTTTTATACTTTATATACATGAAATCAGGCAGCTATTCTTTCATATACATTCTTTCAACATTGTTTGTGAGATGCGCCCAGTGGTATGCTGGAACTGGCTTGTACCAGCTTCAGAGAGCTGATTTTTAAATTTTCAAGAACTTGGCAAGCTGGTTTTCAAACCATTTAGTAGCTTGAAATTGGTGATGGTCCAATTATTTGCTCCACAGAAATCAACCAACATTACAAATCAGGGCTTTTTATTTGGGGAGCTGGTTTACCAACACATCACTAGATTCATCCATGTTGTTGCATGTAGTTGCAGATTACATGTTCTTGTTGCCATGTAGTTTTCTGCTGTGTGACTGTACCACTGCAGTGTTTATCCATCCTCTTGTACATAGGCAGTTGAGTGGTTTCCAGTTTTGACTATTAACAAATAGTTCTGCCGTGAAATAGTGTTTCTTAGTAGACATTTTGCTGGGTCATAGATTATGTATATGTTCAGCTTTTATAGATACTGCCAAACAGGACCAATTTACCCTCCCTCTGCCAATTTATTAATAGAATTCTATTTGTGTCACATCACCAACACTTGGTGTTTTCGTTGTCTTCGTACTTTACCCATTATGGTGAGTGAACAGTGATACTGATTGCGTTGTGGTTTTAATTTGCATCTGATGATGAATGAAGTTGAGGGCCTTTTCTTTGTCTATAACTCTTTTGGACATATCCTGTTTTGTGAAGTATCTATTTAAGTCTGTTGTCCATTTTTCCCCTGGATTGTCTTTTTTTTTCCTATTGGTTTTGTGAGCGTTCTCTATGTATTCTGGAAATGAGACAGATAGATAGATAGATAGATAGATAGATAGATAGATAGATAGATAGATATGTATCTCCCTTCTTTGATTAACTGTAGTTCTTAATATAATAGATAATGGAGTCCAAAGTATCAGATCTCTCAAGATGAGTGCTTTTTGTGGTTTGTTTAAGGTCTTTGTCTATTGCAAGAACATGAAGAATCTCTTATGCTTTCTTCTATAAGCTTTATTTTATCTTTCACACTTAAATTTTCCAGTCATCTGGAATTGTTTTTGAATATTGTATGAGGTAGGTTCAAGATACATCTTTCCCATTTATGGGTATGTGGTTGACCCAGAACTATATTTTGAAAGGACTCTTTGTTCACTGAAGTGCAGTGTTGCTTTTGTCATACATCAAGTGACTGTATATATAGGTCTGTTTCTGGACTCTCGTTTGGTTTGGTCAGTTTATCCTTGTACTTAAAACACTGTCTTAATTACTACAGTCATAGATCTTGATATCTGTTGGTAGTTCTCCAATTTTGTTGTTCTTCAATATTGCCTTGCTTGTTCTTGGCCCTTTGCGTTTCCACATGATTTTTAGAAAAAACTTTTCAATTTTGGCAAAAACTTTCTTTGATTTTAATTAGGATTGCATTAAATTTATAGATGAATTTATGGAGAATTGCTGTCTTTACAATATTTAGCCTTTCGGTTCATGAACGTGGTGTATTTCTCCATTTATTTAGCTTTTATTTCTCTCAGTAAGTTTTGCAGTTTTTAATATAGAGATCTTTTATATTTTTCTTTAGATTATTCCTGAGTCTTTGATGTTTTTTTTGGTGCTGTAATTGTGTCTTTTCAAAAATATTTTATTTGTTTCTGGTGTAAAGAAATAATTTTGTTTGGTATATTGGCTTTGTATGTATCAAATGATCTTGCTAAATTCACTTATTCTAATAAATTGTGGAGTCTTTTTGATTTCTTGTTTCTGTTAATATTGAATTTATTTGGTTCTCTCTTTAAATAGCTTAGACCTCTCTAGGGTTATGGAAAGAGCAATGTTGTTAGGTAGTATTTAAAGATAGCCTATAGTGGTTTTTCCTTATTTCTTGTGGGTTGCATAAAGCTGCTGAGAAATAGATATGTCTTACTTTATATTGCATTGCTAAACTTACTACTTTTGTCTCACATGAAGAGACCATGTAGTAACTAGCAGAAATAGTTCCTTTGCATTTTTTAGCATAATTTCTGTGTCATTTTCTTACATACTTTTAGCATAAACTTGGCATAGGCCTATTTTATCTTAATAAAAGATATAATATCTTAATTATGTGAATGTGTCTTCCTCTAACAGTGTTACTCACAAATATTTACTCTTATCCTTAGGAATCCTTTCAAGTCATCCCAAATATGGTTCCATTCCTAAACTTATATGTAAGTATGAATACTAGTCTTCTTAGCTTTTTTACTAAGTAAAATAATGTTTTCATCAAATATTTTGTCTTATTCAGAACAGTTACTTGGTTATTTGCTTTAATAAATCTGTTTAAGCTTTTCATTAAATGGACTAGTAGAGCTTTTTATTGTTTGCATTAAAAATCATGAGTTACTTCAGAGGCATTTTTTTTCTTTTTATAATGTAATAGAGTATTAATTTTAAATTTTTGTAAAGATAAGAGTATTTGAAAATAAATCCTCAGAGTCTGTCTGAGGAAAGAATTCAGAGTCTGATTAATCAAAGCAGTGTATTTTAAAATTAAGCCTAATTTTAAAAAGAAATCTTCAAAATTTACATTAAAAGTGTAAATAAGCATAACTTACATTTATATACATAACTTATTTACATTTTATAATATGGTAATAGAAAAGAAGCTAAATTGCTCTAAAAAAAATATCTGAGGCTTTTCAAGAATCTTTCCAGGTTAGCCTCTCTTTTGTATTGGAAACACACTCCATGCAACAATAGCCAGATTTAGGTACCATTTCATGATTCATTATTTTAAGAGATTTGTTGCACCCGATTTTAAAAATAGTCTTAACTTATCTAGGCAAATGGTATGATCCCCGTTTTACAGGAAAAGAAATGGCCTAAATTCCTGTGACTAGGCCTGAGCTCTGATGTTTTGATTCCTTATTCCACTATACCTTTACCACATCTTTCCTATCTATATTCATAAAGTAATTAGTAAAATAGAGTTTATCTTATAGCAACTTTATTTTGGGTTATTTTATTCTGTGAAAGTGAATTATATCCACAGAATCTTTCTGTGAACTCTGAATCTGATTTAATGTGACACTTTTACTTTATTTCAGGAAATCTTAGTCTTTCCACACCAAAGACATACCTAGAATCACGTGGTTTTTTTTTAAATGTTCTTTTTGAAAAGATTCTTGTCTAAAAAGACACACACATTGAGTCACACTCTCTGTTTGTTTTCACAAATAAGTTGCCTGTATCATGGGATACTTTGCTGGAAAGCTTTCTTATGTGAAAACTTGCCAAGAGAAATTCAAGAATCTTGAAAATTCCCCTCTTGGAGAAGCTTTACGGTCAGGACAGGCACGGCGATCTTCACCACCTGGGTATGCCAGATTCTGATTTTTGTTAAAAGTTTTTTATTTTAGCTAAAAAACTGTAACTGGATATTGCCATAATTCAGGGCATGAAACATTGCCTAACTGAAGGACCATTGGAAACTTGCCACTTTTTTGCAAGCAAAAGTTAATTTTGTTTTAAAAAGTAGAGTGAGGTTTGGCTACCTTTGTTTTAAATACAGAGTTGCATCCCATTGGGAGTGCATATCCCAGAATAAAGGATTTTAATTTGGCAAACACCTTTGGTTACCTATATTTTGGGCTTTTCTTTTGAATTCCCAAATATTTATCCAAGCTCAACAAATTTCAACTTTTTGAATCTGTCTTTTGTTTAAAATAGTAGAGAAATTGTATAAGTATAGATAAATGAGTCTGGATAGGTAGAGAGATAAATAATAAGGTAATTAAGTAGATTTGACAGGTAAATTGTCTTATTATAAATGGCAAGCAGTGTAAATCCCAGAAGGGCTAGACTTACATCTGCTTTAGCACAATAGTTTATATCAACTAATTTTTTTGTGGCAGAAAGAAACAGCCTTCTTTTTCTATTTTAAATAAGTGTGTTAAAATTATGTGATTTCTTTAGAAAGAAAGATAACTGGTTTTCATACCTTTTTTAAATAAGGTATAGGCAATAACTCCTGTTGCTTATACAATATGATTTTCTTTTATAGGCACTATTCTCAGAAGTCAAAATATGACTCAAATGTGAGTGATCGTTCATCTTTTGTGACATCTCCAGCTGCAGACAACATGGAAAAAGAGATGTTGCCTCGTTATGAGCCAATTCCATTCAGTGCTTCTATGAATGAATCTACTCCTACTGGTATTACTGATCATATTGCCCAAGGTAGAAACTTCTCTTGAAATGAATGTCAGCATTTTATGGTCCAACGTATGTATAAACTTTATTTAATGACCTTTTCTGATGGATATCACCTCTATGTTCCACCATCAGCCTAAACTCAGCATGTCTGTTCATTTCTTTCTTCATTCATTCAACGTTTTTTGAGGTCCTGTAGGTATCAGGCATTCTGCTAGGTGTGGAAGAAGTAAAGGTGAATAAGAGCTGGTTCTTGTCTCTGAGAAACTCAGTCTGTAAGAAGATATAGAAATATAAGGATAAATTACTAGTATGTCCCATTAGTTGAAAATACTAACCAAGTTTAGTGGAATAGTAAAGAAGCGCTAAGTTGTGCCTCACGGAGGCTTTAATAAGGTTTTATTTGTTAGACTGGTCTTAAAGGCTTTCAGCGTCTTTGTAATGTGAGAAAAATAATAATTACCTGCCTTACAGAACTTGTCAAGTGAGAAATCCATGTGAAAATGCTTTGTGAAGTTTGTAAATACTAGCTTTGAAGATCACATAATGTAAGTGAACAACTTCAACTTTGGATTAAGACCAGATTTGAATCATCATTGATATTAACTAGCTATGTGACCTTTGGCAAGTAATTAATTTGTGATCCCTTTAGTTTCTTGATCTCTGGAATGGAGATGAAAATACTTCTTTTAAAGAACTTTTGGAATGAGATGAAATAACCATAGATAACACCTGGCAAATAATAGGCTCTCAACAAATGTTAGTTTCCTTCCTTTCTTCTGTAGTCTAATTCGCAGTGAAAAGTGAGGAATTAGAAATAGAAAGTACAGGTCTACAATTCCTTATCTAAAATCCAAAAAACTGCAAAAACCAAAGTTTTTTTAAACAATTGAACAAGTGATAAAGTCTGACCTGAACTTTCTTTAAACCCTGTCCTAAACTGAATGTGTTTATTTATAATCTTTATCTGAATATGATTTTTCCTAACTTTTGTTGTAGAAATATTAATGCGTTTGCTTACTGAAATTGCTGCTTTGAGCACCTTCTGAATGGCTGAATAATGTAAGGGCTGTACGCTGTAATATTTTTCTCAACTCTGAGAAAGTCTGAATTTTGAAACATTTCTGATTCCAAGGGTTTGGATAAGGGATTGTGGACCTCTACAAGTATTCTTTGAAAATGCTTTCTTTAAACCAATTATAATAAGCCAGAAACTATGGGGAACAAACAAGGTTAAAGGAACATTTGAATTTTTCTTTTAAGATGGGAGAGATTTGAATCTGTATATATGTACGTTAAAGGGAGGGAAGGCATACAGTGGAAAGGGCGAAGTTGATTATAGATGAGGTAAGGTTCCAGACGATGCAGAGGGGGTTCTAGGTAGGTTGGGATATAAAATAGTCACT
This sequence comes from Hipposideros armiger, assembly GCF_001890085.2. Lineage (NCBI taxonomy): Eukaryota > Metazoa > Chordata > Mammalia > Chiroptera > Hipposideridae > Hipposideros > Hipposideros armiger. The sequence goes on along the minus strand of NW_017731946.1, from coordinate 69,322 downwards.
GACTATACATGGCTGTTTAAAATAATATTAAATCAAATTGAAAATTCAATTCCTTAGTTGCTTTGACAGCATTTCAATTGCTCAGTAGCCACATGTGCTAGTGGATACTCTGTAGGACTTCAGATATAAAACATTCTCAACATTACAGAAAATTATAATGGACAGCACTGCTTTAGAGCAAAAGTGAGGGGGGTGAGTGTTAACTAGAAAAAAAGACAGGAGAGAATGGAAGTTAAAGATAATTTAGATTTTTAAGTGGTTGAAAGTTGATCAGTCTGTTAATCCTCAAAAATGCTATTTTTTTCTGGATGATCTAAAGACATCCAATTACAATTGACCCTTGAACAAGGCAGGTTTGAATTGTGCAGGTCCACTTACAAATTTCCCCTTACAAGTGGACCGGCATGGTTCAAACCCGTGTTGTTCAAGGGTCAACTGTAGTCAGAAAGGGAAGAAGGTGGGCAGATTAGAGAGAGTGGTTAAACTTATTTTATCTCCCAAGGCAGCTATACTTGCCCCTCACTGCATCTCTCCATTTTTCCCATGTCTCAAGTTGAAATCCATTATACTTGTATCCTAGCCACGCACCAACTCTTCCCTTGTAATGACTTTCATCCTTCCATACATTTTGCATTAGTAGATTCCATTTCATGTTATATAATTTATTTTCCAAATAAAAGCAAACAAAAGGGCCTTTGGTATCTGCCCAGACTACAGCAAAGCCCTTTAGTATATCTTATATCCTCCACGGCAGTCATCCATCTGTCCATCCATCCACCCATCCATCAATCCATCTGCTGCTCTGCTTCCTCACCCCCTTCTCTAAGTCAAGATTTTGGCTCTTTGACTGCTCTCTACATGGGCCAGCAGTGGCCCTCTTTGCTTTGCCCCCTTCCCTTTTGTTTAAGCAGAACTACTGCTTTCTCTTACCAAGAATTCAAAGTAGAAAGTGCATAGTTGTTATGAGACTTATTGTAGTTTATTACAGTTAGATTTAAATCAGTGCTATTTTACATTGTCTCATTCCTTCCAGCTCTGTATAACCTTCCCAAAGGAGTAAATTATGCTCCCTATACAACGCAGGATATTTTCATTTGGCTTTTGTAAATGTAAAAACTTCTCCCTGATCTTCTGCCTGATTTATGTTTTCATTATTTGTTGCAGAATTTCAGAACAATGAAAAAATATTAGACCTGGAAGGAACTTTAGAGATAGATTATTTAGTTAAACTTCCTTGTTTCACAATTGACAAAACCAAGATTTCAAAGAAGCTTAGTAATTTGCCCAAGGACATCCATTAATTGTCAGCAGAGTAGGAATGAGAACCTAGGGTTTCTAACTACTAATCTAGTACACAGCATCTCCTTCAGAATTTTAAAATTGTCATTTATGGTGAAAGCAAATGAGTCCAATAATTACTCATTACTAGTGAAATACAAAGTGCTTTTTAAACCCAATATAAGGTTATAATATTTTTCTTTGTATTTTTTTATTTTAGCAAGAAAAACTCACTTTTCAACCATGGTATAGTACTAGAACTAATAAGGAGAAATTTAAATGTTCTTTGTGTCAGAGCAGTATACTTTGTATGAAAATAAAAGACAAAAGTTGAAAGCATTTGCTGTACAGTTATATTGTTTTAAAAATTCTAATTATTCACTGGGACCTTCCCATTGAGCTTAATAGTAAATTTAACAAAAAAAATTGTTTTTAATTATTTTAATTAATATAACTATGTTATATTAATTAAAATAATGTGCCCAATTTATATGTCTTACTATAAAGCTCTTTGAAAAATATTTCTTTTGGAGTGGTGTATAAGATTGTAAGATGCGTAGTTGTTTATTGAATGCTATGGTAACATTAGTTAATTTCTTTAAAAATGTTTATATGGCTTTTTTTGCTGGTTATACATTTTATAAAGTATGTTCAATATTTGGCCCTGTCAGCCAATATTAAGAGTAATCACTTATGTTTATGTGAGTATTTGACTCTTCGATAATATGTATTCATACCTTGATTCTCTTTGGGACAGATAAAGAATAAATGCTGGTTCCCCAGGTGAAATTATAGTTGCCACTTTCTTCTGCCTCAGTATTGTGTTCATTAGACCTGAGTGTAGATGCTATGATTAAAGGCTATATTTTGTCCTTTTCAATAGCTATTTTCAAGTACTTTTTTTAGATCTAAAGATGATAAAAAAAAATTTTTTTTTTAATAGCTGGAGTTGTTTGCATATAGACTCTGGTTATGGGAACATTTAGCCATGGAAATATAACTAAATAAAATCTGTACTATATCAAGTTTGTTTGTTTTTTCAGTTATCACTAGCACATTTTTCTTCGTATAAACACGGGATAACTTAAAAGAATAAAACTTCAACTTTAAAAGAAGTCTAATTTGGCCGGGTTTCATTTATGTTATTTGTTTGTTCTTTGTTAAGTTGGAATTTTTTTAAGGTTATTTTAAATTTTAGAAATAAAAGCTTAAAATGTAAGAGGAAGTTGATTTTAGTTTTTAATTACATTGGGGAAAAGATAGTACTTTCGGAATGGTGGTGGTAATTTGATTCTTTATTTTACTCTATTTTTTATTGTAGGTAAGGAGCATTTATAAAATTTAGTTGCTTTGGATTTATTAAAATCCTTTTATCATCATTTATTAACTGTTTGTTGTTTTAGGACCTGATCCCAACCTTGAAGAAAGTCCTAAAAGAAAAAATATTACATATGAGGAATTAAGGAATAAGAACAGAGAGTCATATGAAGTAACTTTAGCACATAAGACTGACCCCTCAGTCAGGCCTATGCAGGAAAGAGTGCCCAAAAAAGAAGGTATGATAGTTTAGTCTAACCACTTTACTCTTTAGGAATGGAAAATGCAGCATTAGTTAAAAACATTAATTATATTAACATGTGATTGAATTCCACAAGCAATTAACCAAAATAACATTTTTTAAAAAGAATAGCTATTTCACTTATCAGTTCTTCCTTTTTAAAGTGTTCCAAAGGCCATGTTGTGTTAGGAAATAATGAAGTCTAAATAGTAGTATGACTGAAGATAGTAAGACTAGTTTTGTAATAGGTGTAAAAAGTATACTTCCAATTTGACTGTTTTCCCTTATAAAAAGTCACCTTGGAAACAGATACTATTTTTTAAATAACACATTTATTGCATAAAACCAGATCTGGTGACTTAAGGTTGATAATTGGGCTATAGTGCCACTTTTGGCAGAACCACAGAATCATGCTTGAGTAAAGAAACGGATTTCATTATGTGTTTGTGAAATTGAAATAAGAGTTATATACTTTACAAACCAGCTTGTAGGACACTTCCAAAAGAGGAGTTTGACTTTTTTAAAATAGTACTTTTGCTCTATAATTAATTATAAATTTTAAAATTGCAATTTCTTTTAAGTCATTTTGGAACAGTTATACATTACCTTAAGTAAATTTTGTGACACAAAAGTTTACCTCTAATGGAAGAGGGCATTTTGAATAGGGGTTTGTAGCTATTTTAATACAGAATTTTAGGGGATGTGACATTGTTTAAGGTTTTTCTATTTACTACTTTAAAAATTGAAGAAATAGGTTCTCGGTGCCTCCTTGAGCATCATATCCCACAAGAATGTAAAAATGCATAAAAATTCTTAGTATTTCTTATGATCATTCTTTTAGAGCCAATTTTATTTCTAATTGTTAGTGCTTGTTTCATTTAGAATTTTATTTTCATAATAATGATAATATGATTGATGTAAAAAAACTAGCTTTAAAATGGATTTGTAATCAATATTACTTGTTAATGTTTGTCATTAAAAAATTAGTGTAAACCGTATGCATTCAGTAACCATTACACTGTAATATGTAAAGACTTACTGGTACTTTGTTCTGCTAATTAATTGGAGATTTAGGCTGTAAGCTCCATGAGGGCAGGCAGTAGTATTTTTCTTATTTTTGTAATCTTTTATATTTCTGCACAGCATAGTAACCATACACTGATAAATCAGAAATGGAGTGTTGTGTTTGGGCCTTCTATAGTAGTAAATGTTAAGAAAAGAAAATGTAGACCTTTGGCGTTTGCTAGATTTTGACAATTGTGATTTTTTTTTTTTTACTGTAAGCATTCTTGAAGTTGTGTTATATGACACATTAATATCAAATAATTTTTCTTTGTAAAAAGAAAGTTGGTTTTTTTGTGCTTTTTTATATAAAGAAAAAAAAGTTATAAATTAGTTTCAATGATTTTCTAGAATATTTCAGTCTAGAATCCAGACAGAAAACTTGACATTACTACAGTGTAGATTCATTGGGTCAAGAAGTATTACCTAAAGTTTTCAGCTTTAGTTTGTGTGAGTGACATTTAATTAAAAATCAGACTGAGAAAATTTTTAAATGTAAGCACTTTTTTTTGAGGGGGGGGGCTTTCTCTAGATTTATTAGGAGTTTGTTACAAATGTAAGCACATTTTTAATTGGCTGTCAGGGCAGTGATGTGACCACACATCATGTAGCCTCTAGAAAACTATCTTGTACTAATGAGGGACTGAAAGCAAGGAGAAAAGACAAAAAATGAAGGAAAAGGTATATAATGTCTTAGTATAATAATGAAATCATTTTGACTTCACCGACTCCTTGAAAGAGTCTTGGGGAAAGGCTTGTAGTCCATACTCTGATAACTGCTTCTTTACATTGTTATGAGTACGTGGGTCTTCTGAAGGGCTGTAAGTCACAGGTGAAGGGTATGTAAAAGAGAGGGTAGAAGGTGAAAGAGTAGTCAGAGGAGCATGTTTCAAATTATAATTTTACATAAAGTGCAAGAATATTGGAAACTATTTTCTCTTTCCACTAGTATTACGGCTCATGAGAGAGAAGCTTGAATTAACCATAACCTAAAGACCTGACCATTTCTATTACTGTATTTTTTGTGAAAAACAAAATGTTTTTTATCATTGTGTTGATAATTTCCCAGTAATTTTTTTGTATGTGCTGTAATTCATACCACACTTAGGTAGTATGGTAAAAGTTGTAAAGACACCCAGGCTTTGAACCTAACCAGATCTGTGTTCAAATTTTCGTTTTACTTGTCTTATTAGGCGTGTACCTTGGGCAAGTTACTAATCTGTTTTCTCACCCTTAAAAAGTGTGTTTACTTTATAAGGTTGTTAAGAGAATCAACTATGTAAATTTCTTGCTATATATAGTGTGTTAGTATTTGTGTCTAACCTCTAGTTCACTAGTCTAGCTAGCCCCTTTTTAAATTGGCTCTCATGTGCATTCAAATGAGAGAGAAACAACTTTTCATCATCATAATAGCAAACTTAAAATAGTGCCTTTTACTTGTTACTATTTGGAATCATCAATTATTTGTGCTTTTTTCCTAGTCAAAGTAAACAAATATGGAGATATTTGGGATGAGTGAAAAATTGCATCATTGGACCTACGGAAGGCGTTTCAATATCCATCTTCATCTAGGTGGTCATGAATATCTGCATGCTTTGATCTCAGCAGCAGTCTTCATAAACACATTTCAAACTAGAACCTGGATTTTTGTGGTTTGGCTTATTAAAATGATGTTTAAAAACAAATTTTAATGTTAATATTGTATGAATGTATTCACCTTGGGGAACTATATGAATGATGGTATTATACCATGATTGTGTACAGTTTGAAATTTAAGTTTCAGGNAAAAAAAAAAAAAAGAAAGAAAGGATTTTCTAACACTTGGCACTATCCAGTTTTCTAAATTTTGACAGTCTAATAGGTATAAAGTAATAATTTATTTGCATTTCCCTGGTAACTAATGTATTTGGGCCAGACTGCCCTTGGCCTCTAGTGTTGAGGTAACGAATCTCAGCAACTGGCCCTGGGTTGTCACTGTTCATTATATATTGGCTCATTAATTTTTTTATGATGGTAAAATACACATAATATTTACCTTTTAGCCATTTTAAAGTGTACAGTTCAACAGCATTAAGTACATCCACAATGCTGTGCATCCATCACTACTGTCTAGTTCCAGAATGTTTTCATCACGCCAAAAGGTAACTCCATACACATGAAGGAGTCTGTCCTCATTTTCTCCTTCTAGAACCCTGGCAACCGCTAATTTGCTTTTCGTCTCTATGGACTTGCCTATTCTGGATATTTTATGTAAATGGTATGATACAATATATGACCTTTTGCAGCTGGCTTCTCTTCCTTTGCATAATATTTGCAAGGTTCATCCCTGTTGTAGCATGTGTCAGTATTTTTCATTTCTTCTTATGGCTCAATAATATTCCATTGTTGGATAGACCACATTTTGTCCATTCATCCACTGATGGATATGTGGGTTGTTTCTACCTTTGGAATATTGTGAATAGAGCTGCTATGAGTATTCCTGATTTTTGTTTGAACATCTAGTTTCAATTCCGCTGGGAAACCTGGTAGTTCTGTTTGTCTAATTGAGGAACTGCCAAACTGTTTTCTATAGGAGCTGCACCATTTTACAACAAAGTATGAAGGTTCCAATTTCTCCACATTTTTGTCAACTCTTTTTTTTGTTTTGTTTTGGTTTTTTTCATTATGGCCATGCTAGTGGGAGTAAAATGGTATCTCACTGGGGTGTTGATTTGCATTTCTCTAATGACGAATGACACTGAGTATCTTTTCAATTGCTTGTTGAGCATTTATGTATCTTCTTTGGAGAAATACCTATTCAACTCCTTTGCCCTTTTTTTTTTTTTTTTAAGTGTTTTAATTAGGCAAGAGAAGCATCAGGACAAACCAACCATTTTTTTTTTTGGAGGGCAGTGTCACTGGGCCTCATATGTGGGATCCGAACCGGGGCCCTCTGGCATCCCAAGCCAGCCCCCAACCATCGCGCCACTCGGNAGGTCAGGTGATTAACAACAGCCTTTCCATCTGCAACTTCAATTTCCCTTTGCCATGTAACCTAATATCGGAGGTGCCAAAAAAAAAAATGTATGCACATAACTTGTAGTCATCTTTTGTTATTGGTATATATTGAGTATTACAATTTTAATGCAGTTTTTTTCTTTCTTAAAATGTGTACACGTTTTTTTTTGCCACCCTCTGTATATTCATTCACTCATTCCAGGGATTAGAATATCTTTTGGAGTGATGGGGGTAGGGACTTATGCTAAAAATAGGCAAAAGCCTGCATAAATAAACCCTTCACCAAAAAAATAAATAAATGCAAAGCACCAAAAAGCTGCCAGGACAGTCCCAGAAAACGGGGCTCCCTTAAATGATTGAACAAATATTGAATCTTACCTTGGTGGACTAGTCCTTGGGTAACAAGCATGCTTATAAGAGAAAAAGGCAGAGCTGTAAAACAAAAATGACCTTCATTACTGGCATCTTAGAACTTGGCACCTCACCCAGAAGTCAGGGAGAATTATCTGAGTTTTTATCTCTTACCTATCTTGGCAATTAATTGTTAGTCATTTATTTGTTTACTTATTCAACAAATATTTGTTAAGTACTGCCTGGAGAATTTTCTTGGCGTCTGCCCCAGGCACTGAACCTGATGTACAGCTTCAATCTGACAAAACTTAAACCCCAAGGTACTCCACCTCTGACATCCACTTTTNGGAGAAGGAAGGACCATTTGAGGAGTTGTGTTTAGTCTTTTAGACCATGAGTGGTATATAAAAGAACCTGGTCCTTTAGTGCTCATCACAAGCACTTACCCATTAGCTAAGCAAGTAACCTAAATATGAGTTTGGCTGAAACTCCACCTTACCGATGAGATATAAAGTCATCAAGATCACTGAAAGGACAGTTGATTCATATTGTGATTCTTTTAAGTGAAATATTTTTCATTAAATTAAAAGTCTTGGTCCCCACATTTTAGAAAGCACTTCACATACCTATAAGATGCAGTCTTTCTTGCCCTGTGTGTCTATCCATACACAGTGGTTTTCTCTGGGGGATGATTTCTCAAGTTCCTCAACATTCATTCCTGTCCTTTATCAGAGATCTTAAAACCCAGAGCTAAAGCAGAGTGAAAGAATGGGTGGGGAGACTCAGAGAAGATTCAATTCTTTTACTTAACTATGAGCAAGTTAGAACATAACATAATTTCTTTTTGGTGTGTGAATGCTCCCAACATGTTCTTAAATATTAGAAAAACACAATATTAAATTCAATTAAGAACCTTCCACAAAAAGTATTTCAATAGAATAAGCGAATCACAATGTTTCTGTTTCACTATATTATTTTAAAATACACTTGAAATTTTAAATGTGTATAAATTCAGAGATTTAAGAAATTTCAAAAACCATAGATACAGAGTTTAGGAAGCTGACGGCTGGGAACTTCCTTTCTCACTTAATCCATGCTTAATTTTGCACTCCTCACAGGTAAGCAGGCAGTGCCTAGAATAGAGGCAAAAATAGAGGTTTGTACTTTGACACTAGAAGCGCTAGTCTTAACACAATATTATTGAGAAACATTTCCTATACTAAAGTTCACAAGCCCAATTTTTAAATTTTTTTTTTTAGGAATAATAGGGGCTATTTCTTGGTTTGGGACCCTAGAATTTCATTAAAAAAATGAATAAATAAAAAAAGGCCATTAATGATCTTCATGTCCCATGTTGTTTTCACAGTATCATGCTGCCTTTCAAATAGAATCCACCGTGACAAGTGAGAGTCTTTAGGGAAATGTGTCCCCAATGCTAGTCCTGTAATACTGTAGCAGAAATAGCTATTATTTACTGAGGACTTACTGAGTGTCATAAATAGCCATTTCTATTCCTTATAACATCCANAAACAACAATAGCATTGTACCCATAAAATAGGTGACAATTTAATTTTTTTATTTTTTAAAGATTTTTATTAAAAAATATAGCTAACATACACCATTATATCAGTTTCAGGTGTACACCATAGTTGTTCAACATTTACTTGTATATACTTAAGAACTGATCACCATGGTAAGTCCAGCAACCATCTGACAGCATACCACGCTATCACAACATTTTTTACTATATTCTCTATGCTGTACATTACATCACCATGACTTGTTTTATACCTGGAAATTTGGACCTCATTCCCCTTTTCCCCCTTAAAAAGGTTTTCAATTACAATTGAAATTCAGTATATTAATTTCAGGTGTACAGCATAGTGGTTAGACATTTATATAATTTAAGAAGTGATCCCCTGACTAGTACCCACCTGGCACTATACATAGCTATTACCATATTATTGACTATCCTCTGTGCTTTACATCCCCATGACTATTTTGTAACTACTAATTTGTACATCTTAACCCTTTAGCCTTTTTCACCTACTCCCTCAAACCCCCTCCCATCTATCAACCCAATAGATCTAGTACCCATCAGACACCATACATAGTTATTACAATATTGACTGTATTCCTTATGCTATGCCCTACATCCCCATGACTACTGTGTAACAACCAATTTATACTACTTAATCCCTTCCCCTTTTTTCACCCACTTCCAAACCCTCTCTCACCTGGCAACCATTAAAATGGTTTCTATATGAGTTTGTTTCTGTATGAGTTTTGTTCATTTTGTTCTTTAAGTTCAACATCTAAGTGAAATCACATTGCATCTGTCTTTTCTCTGTCTGACATGTTCCACTCAGTACAATACCTTCCAGATCCATCCATGCTGCCTCAGATCGAAAGATCCCATTCCCATCCATGGCCGGGCAATATTCCATTGTATATGTGTACCGTCTCCTCTTTATCCAATCATCCATTGATGGACACCCAGGCTGCCTCCACATTTTAGCCATTGTAAATAATGCTGCAATGAACATATAGATGCATTCGTGCCCTTGAAATAGCGTTTTGGGTTTCTTCAGATAAATAACCAGAGGGATTACTGGGTCTTTCTTTGTCTGTTGTTATAACCTTTGTTTTAAAGTCTATTTTGTCTGGTTACTGGTATAAGTATTGCTTCCCCAGCTTTTTTTGTTTCCATTTTCATGAAATATTTTTTTCTATCCCTTTCTGTCTGTGTGTGTCTTTCAATCTTAAGTGAATCTCTTGTAGACAGCGTATGTAAGGGTTTTGTTTTCTTATCCATTCAGCCCCCATATGTTTGTTTTGTTTTAGAAATTTTATTGGGGAACAGTGTGTTTTTCCAACCCATTAGCTCCAAGTCAAGTAGTTGTCTTCAATCTAGTTGTGGAGGGCGCAGCTCCTTGTCCCATGTGGGAATCGAACCGGCAACTTTAGTGTTATGAGCCTGCGCTCTAACCACCTAGCTAACCAGCTGCCCCCCCCCACCCCGTATGTCTTTTTATTGGAGCATTTAATCCATTTACATTGAAAGTAATTGTTGATAGATATGTAGTTATTGCCTTTTTATTATAATTTTGTTTTTTTCCATTTTAAAGAAGTCCCTCTAACATTCCTTGTAATACTGATTTGGTGGTGATAAACTCCTTTAGATTTTTCTTGTCTGGGCAGTTCTCTATCTGTCCTTTTATTTTAAATGATAGTCTTGCTGGGTAGAGTGATCTTGGTTGTAGGTTCTTGCTTTTCATCACTTTGAATATTTTGTGCCAATCCCTTCTGGCCTGCAAAGTTTCTGTTGAGAAATCAGCTAAAAAGCTTATGGGGGCTCCCTTGTAAGTTACTAGTTGCCTTTCTCTTGCTGCTTTTAAGATTCTTTGTCTTTAACATTTGCCATTTTAATTATAATATGTCTTGGTGTGGGCCTGTTTGAGTTCATCTTGTTTGGGACTCTGCACTTCTTGGGCTTGTATGTCTCATTTCCTTCACCAGGTTAGGAAAATTTTCCCTCATTATGTCTTCAAATAGGTTCACAATCCCTAGCTTTCTCTCTTCTCCTGGTACCCCTATGATGCAAGTGTTGTTAGGCTTGTTGTTGTCCCAGAGTTCTCTTAAACTATCCTCATTTATTTTTTATTCTTTCCTTTTGCTGTTCTGATTGGGTGTTTTCTGCTATGTTGTCTTCCAAATTGTTTCCATCCTCCACTTCATCTAGTCTGCTGGTTATTTCTTCTAGTGCATTATTCATTTCAGTTATCGTATTCTTCACTTCTGACTACTTTTTTATGGTTTCTATGTCCATTTTTATGTTTCCTATCTCATTTTTGAAGTTCTTACTAAGTTCCTTGAGCATCCTTAAACCATTGTTTTGAATGCTGTCTCTGGTAGGTTGTTTTTCTCCATTTGATTTAGTTCTTTTACTGGAGTTTTCTCCTGTTCTTTCATTTGGGACATATTTCTCTGTTTCCTCATTTTGGCAGCCTCTCTGTGTTTGTTTCTATGTATTAAGTAGATCTGCTGTCTTCCAGTCTTGACCAGGTGGCCTTATGTAGTCAGTGCTCTGTGGGGCCCTTGCACAGTTTCTCTGTTCCTGGTGTCTCAGGAGTGTCCCTTGTGTGGTTTGTGTCTGCCCTCCTGTTACGGTTGAGCCTTGATTGCTTTTGGCATGTCAGTGTGTGGGATTGACCCTTAGGCTGACTGGTTGTGGGGTTTGGTCATGTCCACAGCTTATGGGCTGCTATGCCAGAGGCTTACCCCCCACTGAGGATTCGCCCCAGTGGGCTTTAGTGCTTGTTGAGCCCATCCTTTGTGTGTGCCACTTGTGGTACTAATTGGGTGGTGCTCTGCTGTGGTCTGAAGCCAATCTCCAAGTATGTTGGTTCTGGGGCCTCTTTGGAGGGGCCCTGGCACAGGCCTAGGTCAGCTACTGCCTGTGATCAGCTGGGGACTACCTGGTAGGAGCTATGTAGTGATCCGTGGTTGGTCACTGCCTGTTTTGGACCTGGAGTTGCGTGGGAGAGGCCATGCTGCAAACCGAGGACGTCTGCCACCAGTACCAGGCCTGGGTAGCTCCGCAAAAAGCCAGGACACCCCAAGGCCTGCTGCCACTTGCTGGCTCCCTTAATGTTCAGCCACTGATAAAGCCTGGTGTGGTCCATAGTTGGGTATATAGATTTGGAAGCATTGTAGTTAATGTAGACTCTNGCAGTGTCACTGGGCCTCATATGTGGGATCCGAACCGGGGCCCTCTGGCATCCCAAGCCAGCCCCCAACCATCGCGCCACTCGGCCAGCCCTCCTTTGCCCATTTTTGAATTGGGTTGTTTGTCTTTTTGTTGTTGAGTTTTAAGAACTCTTTATATATTCTGGATGCTAGACCTTTATCAGATATATGATTTGCAAATAATTTTTCCCATTCTGTGGGTTGTTCATTTGTTTTTCTAACACAAATTTTATTTAATTTGTTCCTTACTATAAAGTGACACTTGTATTTCCTTGTTTGTGAATTATTTATGTAGGTCCTCTTCCATTTACCTCTTGAAGTTTTAGTATTTTTCTGGTTGAGGTGCAACAATTTTGGATTTTCAAGTTTACCTTGCTGATTTTGCCAATGTTCTTTTTGGAACGCTTTGCTTGTAGTAGATGTCAGTGTGGATGAATGTCATCATTTCTTGAGCACTGTCCTATGGTCCGGTCACTGTGCCAAGCACTTTACATGCTGACAAGGTGGAAGGACCCCTTGGCACCTGGGCTTTCATAGCTGTACAAACAACCAAAACAGGCAACCCCTTATCTTTCCTTACAACTCCCCACAGCTCAGTACACGGAAGTGGTGGTCAGCGGGAGTCACAGCGATGCGAGAAGGAGCTGTTCTCACTCTCCATTTACCTTAGTTCCTCAGCAAGCATGCCTCTTATCCCATTGCAAATATCTCCTCTGGGTTCTTGCTGAGATTGTGACAGAAATAAGGAACACCTCCCTGCCTGCCCTCCCCCAAACACACACATATATTCACATCTAGGGTCAGGGACCCCAACCATCACTATGCTATGAGTCCTGCAGTCAAGATCAAAGCTCCCTCAGAGCCTCCACAGAGAAGCTCTGGGGATCCTTTTCTGTATAGCCATCAATGTTTCATAGCTCTCCATTTCACAAAGGCAACTCAGGTGTCTAAATTCTTTTCCTTGTGACTTGATATCATTTGTCTGTCTGCCTCTTTAAACTTTACTCCTTCAACATCACTTCCTCCACAAACTATTTTTAGCTTGAAAAGCTGACCCTGGAGAACATGAACTACATTTACCCATCACAGTACTTTCTCTTTTCTTCATTTATGTGTCCCTGAAACACATGATACTCATTCTTAACAAGTTGAAAAGTTGAGTTCTCAGTCTGATGGCTAATTTAGTAGTGAAGGCCTCTGCTATCCTGAACAGGAACACCTGTCAGTGGCATGTACTTCCAATGGTTAGCCCTGGTAACAAAAATGTAAAACCAAGCACCAGGTATCATTCTGTTAGAGTCAATTAAGAGTTTCGCTCTGCCAAAGGAAATCTCTTCAGTCATTGACAAACTATGTAAGAGTTAGTTCAGCTGGATTCTAAATAGGGAAGAGTAAAGAAAGGATTTTGTAAATAAAAGTTTAAAAGATGTCCTTTCAAGGTAGTCAAAAACACATCTTCCTGGGCCGGCCGAGTGGCGAGATGGTTAAGAACTCGCTTGGGATGCCAGAGGGCCCCGGTTCAGACCCCACATATGAGGGCCAGTGACACTGCCCTCTACAGCTAAGATGCTGAACGGCAGCTCAACCTGGAGCTGGGCTGCCGTGGGTCGCCGGCGACGGCGTAGGCTGCAGCCCCTACTGCAGTGTGTTGCCATGGGCTACCGTGTGTGGCCAGCAGCCAGCGTGAGCGGCCAGCAGCCGCAGTGAGCGGNAGTTACCGTCCTTCCGCTGCAATCCAAGGTGAGTGCCTGCGAGTGAGTTTGTGCGCGGTCTGTTTAATAGGACATCTGGGTTTCCCGCCGTCTTTCGTCCCTCAGAATCCCGTTTTTCACAGCCAGATGTTGTGGAGTCTCCTCTTCCCAGCACCAGTACTCTGGGCTGGGGAGCCTGTGTGGAGCTGTGGTCTGACGCTCCTCCTGGGGGGAATCTCCAGGACCCAGATGTCGCTCCTGGTTCTCATCTGCCACGCACAGGTGTGGTGCCCATTTTGCCTCTCTGCCCCTCCTACCAATCTCAATGTGGCTTTTTTATAAGTTATAAAGCATCTGTTCAGCTAGACTTCAGATGGTTCTCCAGGTTGAATGTTCTGTAATTTAGTTGTAGTTTTAATGTGTTCACAGACAGAAACAGGCACAGTGTTTATTCCGCTATCTTGGATCTGCAGCAGCCTAGAAGCCATTTCTAAATACTAGAACCCTTTATTGGCTTGAAAGACTGCTCTGAGCCTTTGTATTTTCTCTAAATTGCATTTGGAAATGGAATAATTTTTTTTTATATCTCTCATTTTATTTTAGACAGAAGAAGCCAGGTGGCACCCTCAACACTGCCCAGAAATCTTAGATCATCAAGTTCATTAGATACATTTATTATTTTCCATGTTACCATAGGTAACATTTTGCTAAACTTTACTACATAGTCGTTCTCTCTTCCAGCTTCCAGTAGTGTTTTCCTCTCTTCTGTAATCCCTCCTTGACAGCATTTTTGGAAGCTCTTTAGGCTTCTGTTAACACCCTCACCTAGGCCCTTTAGGTTTTCACTAACAATCTCCTCAAGGTCCTGCCAGCATCCATCTGCCACTCGTTATCAAAACCAATGCCACATGTTTTAAATTTTTGTTATGGCAGCACCCCACTTCCTGCTACCCAGTTTCTGTGTTCCAATTTAGTAGAAAAGCAGAATTGCTCTAAATGACAGAGTAAGGGGTTTATTATGGCGATTAGATTTTAGGCAGTTGTGAAACTAGTGGATCAGTCTTCAGGTTACTGCCTGTGCATCTAGTATCAGGCATATTCTTTATGTTTATGATGGAGACATGGTGGAAACACACAGCTCTCTCTAGGTGTGAGCTTGGAACTGGCACACCTTTATTTCTGCCTCATATGTTGTCTAAAGCAAGTCATATGGACAAGCCCAAGGTCAAGAGATACATAAGTATGCTCCACTCACAGTGGGAAGGAAATGCAAAATTCATGACAAAAGGAGAGGTAAAGAACTGGGCCAGTAATACAATCTGCAAGGGCAACAAGAGTAATCACTACTGCCCCTGAATTCTAGTGGCATTTAGTGTGGTCTAGCTCATGCAGAGAGCGATTAAGTTGTATTTCAGCTATTTATTTACGTATCTCCTCTACTTAACCTCCCTGAGGGCAGGGACTATCTTATATATGAATATACTCCAATTCTAGCACATGGCCTTGCATATAGTAGGTACTGAAAAATATTTGTGGAATTAATGAAGCCATTTCTGGACTTCCAAGTTATAAGGCCTGTGGTGACAATCCTGATAATCAAAATCTTAATTCAAGGAGGTTCCTATTTGATATTTCTTTCCCCATTATTGTTGACTTCTACCTCCCAGGTCCCTCCTCTTTTATTACCTTGCCATCATTCCTACTCTCATTCTTGACCCACTCACATCTAGAGATAAGCGAATGTCTCTAATAAACCAAACTATTATTTGAGGTTTGTATTTTATAATCAATTCTGCTCCTTCAAGACAATTATTCAGCTAACAAAGATTGTTTGAGCATATGCCACAAACACTATACATTAAGAAACCAAAGGAGTAAACTGAATATTTTCCAGTCCAGGTGACACATGTTAAATCACCAGTTAAATCACCAGTTAAATCACAAATTTTAGGTTGAAAAGGACAGGTAGTTGGGCCTGAAAATAGCATTATGAAATTAAAAAGTTAAGTGTACAATGAGTTATAATGAAATTCAAAATGACCCGCTGCTTAAGCATAAAATGGGGAGACTTGACTTAAAGGTAGGTCATGTGGAAAAGCCTAACATGGACCAAAAGTGGGACACAATTACACAGTTTTGGACAGCACCAGTAGTAGTAGTAATAGTAGTAGCTAACATGGTTGACTGGCACTCTGAGCCATGCACTGTTATAAGCATTTTACAAGTATCAGCTCATTTTATCCACATGAACAACCTGTTAGATACATTATCATTTTGATCCTGGACTTTGCAGCCTCTGGATTAATCACTGAAATCTCTGCCAACGCTAAATGTCTATGAAATCAAATTCTATAGTGGAAATTTGGGGGCAGGGTTCCAAAGTGAAAAGTTCTCTGTCAATGAACATATTGCATTATTTGAATATCCAAAAAATGACCTACATGACATTTTCATTGCTTAATCACATCATTCAAGATAAATGTTATACTTTCATGTTAACAGAAAATAGATAAATCATCTATCCTGACAGCAAGGGAAGAGAATCTCTTTGCTTAAATGAGTATTTTAAAAATATGGAAGCATTATATCCTGTACATCATTTTTTTCATCATGAAGGTACAGCTTGGTGATAAGTTGGTAATTGCTAAATGCTAAACAACAAATATTGCTCTTTTAACACATCTTTCTACAAGAAACATTCTCCCCCAGATACTTGTTTCCTAATATATACAATAGATATTCCAGCAAAATATTCAAGATTTCTTGGGTGACTTTCCAGTTTTTTCTTTATAGATTTCCTTTCACACTAAAATCACTGTGAAAAACTGCTTCAGTGAATAACTTATCTACTTAGGAAAAGCAAAGAGCTCAAACAATAAACACAATTTGATTCAGAAGAACTAGAAAGATAGCAGTAAAAACAATTTGTCTTTTCAACAATAGATCTATCTTTTCCCAGTACCCCGAGACTGATTTCAACACTGACTTGCTGTGCATAGCAATGTGAAAATGTTCTGATCCCTGGGAAATCATCTTCTGGAATGCAGAAAATAAATGTGCCCAATTTTGGCAATAGTTGAGACAACAAAGAGTCACCAATTGCTAGTTGTCAGAGCCAAGATTTAAACTGCATCTAAGAAGCTAGGCTATTGGCTCTGCATTCTGATGTACAGAAACAGAACTCAATCGGCTGAAAAACCAGGATATAGATACATAGATTTATAGATAGTAAAAATCACTCCATTTCATACTTAATGTTCATGTAAAAATAAAAACTTCCAAATATTTTTTATGTTTAAAATAAACATATATGTTTA
>NW_017731946.1:44351-50402 GCF_001890085.2 Hipposideros armiger | reverse complement strand
GGTAACTAAGTTAAATAATAGATAATTATTATTGCAGTTGAATAGCAACAACTCAAAATTTGAGGGTTAAAGAGGTTTTTTTTTCAATAAATGGATGTTAAAAAAACTTTAATATTATAAATGGTGACTGACCTCTCATCTATATTTTTATAATTATCTTCGTTACAATCCCACAGTCAAACAGATGACAAACCTGTTATGCCCTGGACCAAAACCAGCCCCACGCAGCTGATCATCAAAGGAATGGAATTTACTCTGGCATACTCTTATGTATGATGCCTTTCCAATACCAAATCCCAAGATACCAGCAACTGTAAAAACAGGTTAGGAAAGATAGATTATATAGAGGTTCAGGATCTCCTCCATTAATTACCTTCCAGAACTTTCTTAACAGTAGTAACTTTTATATTAAAAATACCATGATAAATCAATGAACAAAAAACTCTGAGAATGAAGCTCCCTATTAAAGAGCAGGATTCAGAACTGGAGACTTTCTGATCTCAGTTTTGAACTGGTGGTAGAAGGGTCAGGACAGAGTAAGCACCCTGAGCCAGGCAGCCCGAGGGAGGCCCAGTCAGCAACCAAATGTCTGAGGCCACCAGGGGTGGTGGAGATGGATTTTGGGTTGTGGCTCTAGGTAGCTTCCAAATCAATGGGTAGGAAATTTTCTTTATGGATTGGAGTTTGGGGAGCTACAGTGCACCCTGTCTGTGGGGGAGAAAGGTCATGAGGCAGAGGGAACTTCCTGTGGAAGAAATCTCCAACCTGCTCCCCCTGCTGGGAATGAAGTTTCAGATTGTAAACTGGAAAACATTCTCTTTGTAGAGAATAGGTCTAGGTATTATAAGCGGAAAAAGGCAAAACCCCAAGTTTGTGGCAAGTGTATTATTAGAAAGTCCCTAGGTTTAAAAAAAAAATCATTAATTTGTTATGTCCATTATAAAAAACAACTCTGAAAAGACTATCCAAAAGAAGAATGTTTAAATCCCTAATGGACCTATCATTCTGAGGCTGTGCTGTTGATATCCTTGTAGGTCCTGCCAGTCCCTCCTGTTCTGTGTTTTAAAGAGGATTAAGGTAAAGTCCCTATTGCTCAGCTTTATATCAGAAAATGTTGAATAAACTGCAAAGTGGCAAAAAATGAAGACTGATTTTTCAGAGAGTCAATTTGGTTAACCCGGACATTCATATCTCCAGTTGCTATAAACATTTTCTTTTTAAAAAAAATGATTCTTTTTTTACTTCTCTGACTTACGTGCAACTTTAGGCAATGATCCGAATCTTGGGTTAGCTGCTAAATAGCCTAAGGAGTATATGAAAATAAATTATTATTTCATTTTATAACATTTGAATTTATAAAGTATAATGAAATCAAAGCCTAAGATATACACAGATTCTCAATCGAAAGAGATGGTCTTAAAAGAGTTATGATTCGAAGGCAGCAATGCTGAGCCGAGTCCTTCTCATGCTGCCATCTCTCTGGTTCCCTCTTCTGATCCACTCTCACTTTTTTTTTTTTTTAAGATTTTTTTTTTTTTACTGGGGAATTGGGGAGATGGAAACAGTGCTGGGGAATTGGGGGAAGGGGAACAGATAAGTTGCTGTTCTTTTGTTCTTCAGTCTAGTTGTGGAGGNAAGTATTAAGCTTTACATCAGAAATTACTTAAAAGCCTTTCTTCAGTGTTTGCTGTATTGTCTTAATGTTTATGGTAAATAAAATATAAAGGAACATGCATCTTCATTGATGTTCTTATTGTTTGCACTCTAAAGACAATTATAAGTAAAGGGTGTTTTGTAGGGCTAGGAAATAAAGTCATATCTCTGAATATTTAAAAATGATATGATAAATGGATTAATCAGCATACAGTAAATGGCTCAGTGCTTTAAAAAAAGCAGTGGTCATGTTCGAAAACTTTGCAAATTTGAGGGGAATAAAAATTTGCTATACTTTCTTCAATATTGACCTAATGTTTGCTTCTGGTTCGGTTAAATGGAAAACGAAATTGTGGTTTCATCTAAATTCTACTTACTTGTAAACATTTCTTTTAGAAACTTAGTGTTTCAGTTAACTATTGCTGCAAATCATCCCAAAATTTGGCCACTTAAAACATTAATCATTTATTATCCCAGTTTTTCTGTGGATCAGGAATTAGGGATTCAGCTGAGTGATTTGGCTCTTGGTCTCAGGTTTGCAGTCAGATGCTGGATGGAGCTGAAACATCAGGGAGCTAGAGAGCGGGGGCCTGGCCAGGGCATCATTCCTCCATTTAGTTCCAGGGCCTTGCCATGTCTCCATGAATTAGTGTGGGCTCCTCACAACAGTGTGCTCACGAAAGTCAGACAATTTACATGACCACGTTGGACTCTAGCATGAATTTCAGGAAGGATGTTAAAAGCTGCACTGCCTTTGATTTATGACCTAGCCTCAGAAGTCAGTAGCATCATTTCTGTACAAGCTGCCTGTCAAAGGGCAGGAACATAAGACTCCCACTAGACATTTTTTTAAAAACGTGGGATGGAAGGTGTTGCGTTATCGTTTCAGTCCACCATTTGGCCACAATAATTCACACCCCTCCCACATGCATAATCAACTCACAGGACCTCTGATTCCAATCCATCAATCTAGGAGCTCATCTTCTAAGCAGGTACAGGTATGGATGAGGCTCTTGGGTAAATCTTGAGCATCAGTCTTAGTCTGAAGACCTGTGAATTGCCCTGTTCAACCCAAATACCAATTAGGTATAACATTACTTGTCCAGACATCCCTGTTCAAACAGTGAAATGAAAGGCACACACCAGTCACTGCCAAAGCAGTTCTGAAGTAGAGCCAGCCTCATGTTGCCAGTTCTTTGACTAGGGCTAAGGCATGTCCTCCAGGGAGGCATTTGTCATGCCTCCGTCCTACCTTTCCCATAAAGGGAGCTCATGCTTGCAGCTGAGTAGTTTTCTCAGCCTGCCCATAGAAATCAGGGATCCCAACGGTTTTTTATACTATCCCTGTCCAAACGTATAGAATTTTTTACGTCTGTGGAGTTCTTAAGTATCAATTGAAAATCCATTCCGTTATACAGAAGCCACCCATGTCTATTGGAAACAGCCCCTTTTCTATGTTGGGCTCCCTGTGAGGCTGATGAAAAACCCCTAAGATTCTTAGAAGCCTTGGGCAAGGTCTACAAGGTTATGCCTTTAAGACCTGAAAAGAGCTATTTGTGCTTCTGAAATGTCCTGTGTTGTACTGTCATCTTTCTGAAGTCTTGAACAAATAACTGTCCCACTCTGGATTTGATCTTTGCCTAGAAGCTTTTTTTTTTTTTTAAGATATGGGAAGATGTGTAAGCAACACAGAAGATAAACAGGGTTAATATATATCGCATACAACAGGTTCTTACAAATTCAAAGAAAAACCACAAAATGGAAAAGCTAAAGATGTGAATTAGGTCACAGAAGAGCAAAGTAAATGACCATCAAACNTTTGTTGCACAATTTGGATGTCTATTTTCTGAGGATTCCAAGATTACTACATTCGTGTTAAACATGAGTGGTGTTTAGCTGTGATTTTTAAAACAGGCAAGTTAGTCTGGCAAAGGCAGTTTCTAGTTCTGTCAAAATGTGTGACATGACTTCTTCTAAAAGTAGAGAGCAGTGATAAACCTCTAGCTCTTCCTAGCAACCAAGACAAATCAAATAGCAACCAATTTTCCCACTCATATCTACCTGATGGGAGGCAAATGGGTCATATTGAAATGTTAGTCTGTTAGGGCTTAATTAAATTACTTAGTCATATACACATGTCATCAGAAAAGACATGAATTGCTAGGGCTACAATCAATAATCATAGTAATGCATAATGAATATCAACTCCTAAAAAGTGTTACTGTCCAAACAAGTGATACTGAATTGGAGTGATTTAAGAAGTCAAAATGAGTATTTCAAAGTAAAATTATCCTTGTCAGCAATGTTGTAAATATTGGGGCTATATCTGTTGGCTCTATTATGACATTTTCAAATGACAAATCATGAATTTTTTTTTTAATTGGAAGAGACCTTAACACACAACCTGAATTCACACCCTTTTCTTATTTATATAAGGCAGGCCCAGAAAGAGGCAGTGACTCAGCAGAAAAGGTTATTCCAGAGACATTGTAAGAGAAGTATTAATGGGTGCTGCCACTTTTCATCCATTCCACAAATATTGAATAGGTACTTTCTATATGTGAAGCACTGTGCCTGGCTCTGGGATGAAGCAATGAACCTGAGTGACATTATTTCTGAACTTGATGAGGTTAGAGTCAAGT
The DNA here is from genome assembly GCF_001890085.2 of Hipposideros armiger. NCBI lineage: Eukaryota > Metazoa > Chordata > Mammalia > Chiroptera > Hipposideridae > Hipposideros > Hipposideros armiger. Next base: position 46,107 of record NW_017731946.1, on the reverse strand, counting down.
GGAATTTAGGAAGGTTTCCTCTCAAGAAATTCTAAATAATACTCTTGGCATTTGTTCTTGGACACATGAAGGAAAGTGTTGTAAGTGTATCACGTTTTGCAAGGTGAGGTAAATCAGATATTATCTCTGCCCTTAAAAGCTTCTCAAAACAGATTTAAACTCTAAACGACTCCAGAAATATGCAAAGTCCCTGCTCAAAAATAAACCATCATAATTCTAATAAGATACTCAGGCAGTTTGCTGCAGCACATACAGTGTTACAGATTAAGAGAGGTGTGACTTACCTCTCTTCCAGAAACTTTCTTCTTGGCATTCTCGGATGATCTTTGAAATCTCCCCTCTGTGGATGTGTAGTTTTGATTTTGGACAAAACAACAGGCTCTGTAAGGAAAGTGCTATGGTGAATCGACTGAAATTATTAAAAAAGCATCCACTCTGTTTTCTCTGGAGGAGGGCAGGGTGAGCTGTTCACTCTGGTCATCCAGCCTGTCGTTCTGTGCTGACCACCAGCGCAGAGCAAAGACAGACCCTTCTCAGTCAGTGCCTTCCAGCAAGGCACGCTGAAAGGCCTTGGGCAAGGAAAGCATCCCATTTGGAGAAGCAAATAGTGACTCATGAACTAGCAAGCATGGAGCAGATATCTGCTCATGATGAATTCTTGATGAGACCACATTTTCTTTTTTACTTCCAGCCTCTGTCCATGCAGTTCATGATTCCTGCAATGCTATTCACTCCCTTTGCCTACCTGGGTCTCCTGTGGACCCAGTTCAGTGTGGCCTCCTGGGTAAAGAGAGAGATTTCCCTGCAGCACAGTATTTACACATCTGGGATCGCACTCTGAGCGTTGCATTACAAGTCATCTATTGATAGACTGCTATTACAATTTACCTATTCATTCTTCTGTATGCGTTTTTAGACTAGGAACTTGTCAACAGGTTGCTTTTAATTTTTCTGCATAGCTTCCTTTCTATCTTGACATTTTTTAACAATATACATCTGTAAGTGGTCTGCAAATAATTTCTGGTGGAACTATTGATATGGTTGACATAATTTTTACTAGCTGTACAATAATTTTATCATGTTGATATGCTGCAATGGGGACTAATTCCCATCATTTATGATTCCTCCCCCTTTATAGATATGCACGTATTATTCACTCATTCTTACCCAGATTCTCTACTGTCATTCCCCTCTGCCCATCACCACCATTCTGGATATTGAATGTGGATCTTTTCTGTGTATGCATCTTTGCAAAATGTTCACTGTTTTGGGTGCATGCATCTTTTTAAAATGTAATTGTTTTATATAGTTAACTTTATTTTAAAAACATGTTCAACTTGGCTGTATGCTTTTAAGATCCCTCCCTATTGCTGTATACAGAGTTGACTGCTTCTAACTGTTGCATAATTCTCTAGGGTGCATCCAAGTCCCACCATTACATGTCCCCTTACAGACCCACGGGAGAACATTTTTCAGATATATATCTAGATGTAAAATACAGGGCATATTCCCAGTATGACAACGTCTTGATAGACTGCTCTCCCCAGGGGCTGTGCCAGCCTCCACTCCCACCAGCAGTGTCGGAACGGTTCTCTGAGCCTACGGAGCCTAATAAAGCTAGTTAAGTTGGATTCCAAACAGGTTGCAATAAAGAAAGGATTTTCTGGGCCGGCCGAGTGGCGCGATGGTTAAGAACTCGCTTGGGATGCCAGAGGGCCCCGGTTCGGATCCCACATATGAGGGCCAGTGACACTGC
>NW_017731946.1:20188-41016 GCF_001890085.2 Hipposideros armiger | reverse complement strand
AAAAAAAAACCAAGAAAAACACATCTTCCTTCCCACTCTATTTTTCCCTGAACCCACCCAACAAAGTGCCAGACTGAAAAAAGTAAGATGAGGTTTAGGGGATGCGCTAGATGATGTTCCTCTTCGGATGGTAGACTTCCAAATTAAAAATATACCTGCTTGTTTGGTGGCAGCAAATGGGGAGGTTTATCTTGGTTTCCATCGGTAGGTAATGAAGCCATGATGACCTTGTCTTTGCTTCTCTTCTAGTTGCGTGTACTCAGCTTACTTCCTTACTGGATGTCTAAGGAAAAGTAGAAGAGAGTCACTGTGCTGTGACCAAGTGTTTAGCTCAACATTAAAGACACCTTTAGAATCAACTCACCTACTTGGAAAGCTTACTTTCATTTTGTCATTAGTCTTAATCTCCAACCACCTGGAAACTCACTTTCTAATTCTCCTCCCTCACCAACACATACAAATGTGAAATGTCACGCTAGGATAAGCAGTGAAATGTTTTACTACTTATAAATGGTGTCCTGAAAAGAGTTTCCATTCATTACAAGGCCATTAACTACACAAATATTTATTAAGTATCTGTTATATGCCAGGCCAGGGGATTTAAGGAAGGATAGATAAGGCACACTCAGGGCTGAAGGAACTCAGTGTAAAGGGGGAGATAGACAAGTGAGCAGTTACACAGATGCGAAGGGCTCCCCTAGAAGTATGCCAGGGTGCGAAGGAAGGAAGGGAAGCAAAACCTAGTATCTCTGTCAGGTCTGAGACACCAAAGGCTAAGATTCTTGAGTTTGTAGAGGGCGGGTGGACTCCGGGGCATGAAGACCAATTTGACAGGTGCTGCAATAGTCCAGGCAAGGAAGTGTAAAGACCTGAACAAACACCCTGGTGGGAAGCATAGAGATGATAAATGTGAGTTTGGAAATGTTGAAATTGGGTGCCAGTGGGGCATACACTGGAATTAGCTAGGAAGGATTAGAATATTTGAGGATTTGGGTCCAGAATTACAGATCAGGGGGAGGCTGGAAAGATGAATTTGGAAGTTGCCATCATAGAGATGATAGGTACAGCAAGAAACATGAATAAAATTGCCTAAAAAGAGTATTAAAGTATGTGAACATTGAGGCCAAGAGAACACCAACAAGAGAAGAAAACAAAATAGGCGACTGAAATGACTAAGAAGGCATAGCTGGTACAGAGGGGAGGGAGTTTCTAAAAAGAGAATAAATCACTGCTGTCATATGGCTCCGAACAGTGATTTGGCAACGATGGACATAGGCCAGGTGGACTATGAGCCCCTGTCCTGCCCATGGCCACTGCACCCTGCAGCCCTAGGACTCCATGACTGCCACTGATTTCCCTGCAAAACGAACGCATTATACACAATTCCATTTCCTACAAAACTGCCAGGCATATGAGCCAACGGGGCCGTCACTTGCACCAAGTTTCACCTTAGGTACCTAATGTTATTGTAGAGATCGCATGATGCCCTAGAGTGGAAAGTCCTGGAATCAGAAAGAACAGAGTTCAGACTCTGACGCCACTCCCTGCTAGCCCTGTGCTTTGGGGCAAGTGACTTGATGTGTCTGCGCCTCAGCTATCTCATCTGTGAAGTGGGAGTAGTGGCCAAAGCAACCCTGAAGGGCAAGGATGAGGGACGAGTCGGTAAGCCTCAGCTCGGCACCCAGCATCCAGTTCACTGCGAGTGTATGAGGAGCCAAGGGCAGCTGTCAGAGTGGCCCTGGGCGCCCTGTTTCTTGAGGACCTCCAGGAAGTCTTTGCTGACCCAATGCCAAAATAGATTAGTCAGGGTTGGGGCACCGCTTCAAATCAAGAAGCAAAGATACACATCTCAGCTTTGGTGGTCAGGTCCCCTCGCACGCAACTAAGCATCACATCTAAGCAAGCCTTCTGAGGGTCCTGTCTCCCAGGCGCCGCTCCCACGACCCCTGTCTGGGTGTGGTTTGGGGTTCCCCGGCTTCTTCAGTGGAGTGGGGGCGGGGGGAAGGAGTGCTGACAAGGGCGCGTGGTGAAGGGACAGCCGAAGGGGTCACCGCACTCTCTGGTTGTGGGCAAAGCGCGGAATCAGCCTGCAGGAATCCGCCGCCATCCCCAGCCAGAGGCTGCCAGCACGACCTCAAACCCCCACCCTTGCTCGGGTCGCTGCGGGAGCCCAAGCACCGCGGGGAGGTATCGGCAGGGGCGACTCTGGGAGGCCGCTGCCGACCCGCGCGAAGTACCCGGGTCCCTTTCTTCGCCACATCCCTCCTGCTGTCACCCCCAGGCGGCGGGATCACCTGCGGGGAGAGGATAGCCTCGCTGCCGCGTCTCCTGCGCCCGCTAAGCGGACCTCGCCTCCCTCCGCTGCTGCCGCCACCGCTGACAGCTGCCCGCCTCCTCGGCGCCCGCCCCTGCTCCCCGCGGCCCTCGGGAGCCACAGGTCCTCTCACCTCTTTTCCTGGCCCTCACCTCTCTTCTCTGGGCTTCCTTCCTGCCTTCTCCTTCCTCCTCTTGCTCCGCCCCCTCGTCTGGCTGCTTCTCGCTTACACGCCTAAGCCACTCACAAGTGCACCCCCACCCCCACCTTGAAGTCTTTTTCTCTGTCGACGGCTTGAGCACCCACACCCAACTGCTCAGGCTCAAACCCTGCTCTTGCTAGAAACTCCCACCCTACTCCCAAAGAATTGTCCCCAACCCGCTGGAGTCTACCTTCCCCATGTCTTTCAAATAACTCCTTTCCTCCCAACAATAATGCAACAATCATTTACTGAACACCCTTCCTGGGCCTGGCATTGACAGTCACATCTCTACAGCTCTGCAATCCTTTTTTTTTTAATTGAGATATAATTATCATATAACATTATATTAGTTTTAGGTGTACAACAAAATGATTCCATATTTGTATACCTTGCAAGATGATCACCACAATAAGTCTAGTTAACATCCGTCACTAAATGTTGTTACCTAGTCAGCCCCCCTCCATGAGGACTTTTACGATATACTCTGAAATACGTAATGCAGGATTATTAACTGTAGTCACCATGCTGTACATGACATCCCCACAATTTATTTGTTTTGTCACTGGAACTTTGTACCTTTTGACCCATTTCACCCACCCCCATGCAATCCTTTTTACAACCCTTTAGGGTGAGAATCCTATTATCCTTGGTTGATGGATTAGGCAATGCGTTGTGCAAGGCTGCCCTGGCAGTTTGCAGTCAGACTAGGTCGGCTTGGTCCCAGGTCCTCTCTTTCTCCTGTTCTTTGGCCATTCCTTCCAGCCTCCTGCCACTCCAAACCTCTGACACGTGGGGAACATGCTGGCGCCTTTACTACCTATGTCACTCGTCCAACCTCAGCGGGCATTCTGCCGTGGGACGTGCCACTGGGACTCACGGAGTGTGATGAGTTGAAGAGAGGTTGTGGACCGTGTTGAAGGCCCTTGTCCTTTCTCCCCTTTTCCCCATTGGCCTCAGCCCCTCCACCGTGCTGAGCCCCTCGCTGGTCCCTCCACCACCCACCCCGGCCTCCTTTCTGTTCCTTATGTTCACCTGGCTGTTTCCACCTGAGCCCTGACACGGAGTCTCCCCCTGCCTGGCGTCTCCTCCCCATCAGTCTTGTCCCGACTTATCCTTCTCTGACTGTTCCTCATGAACGCCTGCCTTGACCCACACCCAGCCTAAAGCAGGGCTCCTCCCTTCTCTTTCATAGCAGTGCTTTCTTTCATAGCACCTACCACAAGTTGTTATTATATACTTGTTAAGGTGTTCATTTGTTTCAATCCTGTTTCTCCTGCTTCAGTGTAATCTTCATGAGGTACAGAACAAGATGGTGTCTGTTTTGTTCACTGTTGTATACTTGGGGTCTCAGATATAAGAGGGGCTCAATCAATAGCTAGTCAACGAATGAAGGAGTGAGCCTGTGTTGAAAGGCTGTCTGTCAAGATACTGTTGTTCTGGAAGGGGCATGTTCCCCAGTAGATCCCCCAAACCACGTTTCTCCATGTGATTCACTGGTTCCTTTTCGTCCCCAGTCCTCCCTCCAAATGAAAGGGGATATAGTTTCATTACTAACTTTATGTTGTGTTACCAGACGTCAGAAATAACCCTCTGCCATTGTGTGGTCTAAAAGGAACAGCTTTCTGATTGATTTTGTGATAAAAATGAATAGCCCTCCAGACACAGAAGTTGTACGTCCAACAGATGCCCTAATGACATTTGTCCTTTAACAAACATCTTGCTACAATAAAGTCCATGACCCCACCCTCATTGACTTAAATAACTAGAAGTTACAAATACGTAATGTGCATGGATTATATGAATTCATTATTTGGTATCTGTTCGACAAACCTGACGTGCTCATGCATTGTTCCAGGTACTTTCTAAGGTAAGAGAGAAAAGACATGGGTTCATCTTACAAAGAATTTATCACTTCCCAAAGGATTATAATGCATTAAAATATATCTGGTCCTAGGAGTACATAACACTGAACAGAGCTTTTCTTAGACTCTGCTTTAGTACCCCACAGGGCCTCAGGGTCATGACCATGAAGTTGATTATTATTGGCTCACGCTATGAAAATGTGGTTGATTTAGAAAGTGCCAAAGTGTTCATAACAGGCTCCAGCTTGTACTATTTTCATAGCCCTGCACTGTCCTCAGGCAAGATCCAAATTCATGAGCTGGCCCTGCAGGATTCAGCTCCTGCCTACCTCTCCAGTACATCTAACTTAAGCCCTCTGGGGCCCTACGGAGTGGCTGATGTTTTCCCTTCTCATGCTTTTGCATGTGCCGGAGCTGCAGCCTTCCTCTGCTTCACCACCCCTCTCTCTCTCCTTCTCAAAGACAGGTACAGAAGTTTGGGCAGCAAGGGAGGGAGAGAGATGCAGACAAGCAACTGGGGGGAGGTGTGTAGTGTGGCTGGCTGAGGAGCAGGCCCTCGTGGGGAAGGAGCCGGGATGGATTAAAAGCCCAGTGCAGATAGAAAGCTAGGTCAGGGTTACAGGAAGCTCAGGCCTCATTCACAACCACCTCTTTCCTGCTGGGTAAAAGGGGCTCTGGATGGTTTCCTGGTGTGTGTGTGTGTGTGTGTGTGTGTGTGTGTGTGTGTGTTTGGGTGGGGGTAGGGGGAGGCATCTTGGTGGCCAGCACAGCCCTTACCTTCCTGCGATCCTTTTACTTGTCCCAGCTCTCCACTTGCCATCTGTCTAGCTTTGTGAGAAGCTCTGTGAATCACAAGATCTCCTGAGTCACTCATTGCCTCTCTGAGGAATAAATAACGTCAAATCTCACAAAAGCAGAGCAGTCAGGTTTAAATGAGGTGTCACGCAAAAGCTCGGGTTCTGCTTTTGTTCATGAGCTGGCACTGCTGGCACGAGAGGCATGTTGCCAGCTCAGCTTGAGCTTTGGAGCCATTGACCTAGAGCTCTGGCTTAAGTTTAGGTTAATCTGGATTTGACATTCAGACTGCAAGACTCTGCAAGAGGCAAAGCAGGCCCCAAAGATCATAATTTCGGCCCCAATGGAGAAAATTTGAAGTATGAAGATGCCTATACATGATTAGATTGTCTCCAGTCTTCCTTGAAAGGGGCCCATTTTTTATTTTACCCTTGAATGCTGATAATAGACACCCCGAAAGACAGTCTAGTACTTTAATATTTCAGAACTGCTTGCCATAGCCTGTGACATGCAAAACCCTTTGAATGCATAAAACAGGATGCTCCTAGAGTAGCAGAGAGAATATGTGGTCGAGCAGAGGCCAGTGATATCTTGTGGCAGATATTTTGACCTTATTCCAAGAGAGTGTTGTCATCTTCATGTCCTGGTGTCTGTCCCAAGCCTCTCTCTGGAGCAGCCTCCTCACCTGGCTACAGTCAGGGTAGGAGAAAGCAATTTGATTTTCTGGTAAAAAAAAAAAATACTCACAGGAGCGTGTAAATCCAAGCACAAATTTAGCTCTTTGCAGGACATAATTCCATGTTACAAGAAAAGCTTATTAATCAAAATCTAATTGATAGATGGTTGCGTAAGACTTACTTTTTAAAAAACAGGCTTTATTTTTCAGAGCAGTTGTAGATTCCCAGCAAAACTGAGAGGAAGATACAGAAATTTCCCATATTCCTCTTACCCCCCATTCATGCTTCCCCATTGTCACCATCCCCCACCAGAATGGTGCATTTGTTACAATTGATGACCCTATGTGAACAGATCGTTAACACTCCAGGGTTCACTCTTGGTGTTTGTTGTATGTTCTTCGGGTTTGGACAAATGTATAATGACATATATCTACTATTATAGTATCATATGGACTATTTTCATTACCCTAAAAATCCTCTGTGCTCTTCCTGTTCATCACCACCTCCACCTCTGCCCCTGGCAACCACTGATTTTTTTTACTGTCTCCACTTTACCTTTTCCAAAATGTCCTAGTTGAAATCACACGTTGTGTAGACTTTTAGGATTGGCTTCTTTCACTTACTAATATGCATTTGTTTCCTCCATGTCTTTTCTTGGCTTGGTAGCTCTTCTTTTTAGGGCTGAATAACGTTTCATTGTCTGCATATAGCACAGTTTATTTACCCATTCATCTACTAAAGGGCATCTTGGTTGCTTCCAAGTTTTAGCAATTATGAATAAAGCTGTTTTGAACATCTGTGTGCAGGTTTTCGTGTGAACATAAATTTTTAACTCCTTTGGATAAACACCAAAGAGTGTGGTTGCTGGATCATATGGTAAGAGTATGTTTAGCTTTGTAAGAAACTTCCAAATTGTCTTCTAAAGTGGCTGCACCGTTTTGCACTCTCACCAGTGATGTATGAGAGCTCTTGTTACACTTTCATCCTCCCCATCATGTGGTGTTGTCAGTGAAGGTTTACTTTCCAGGGGAATTTCCTGGAATCCCTTCCTTACCCTAGTCAGCCCTCCTCACCTGATTTGCTTTCTCAGCATTAGGGAAACAAGCTTGTACTTACTCTTCGGGTTTCATTGGAGATAGCCAGGGACTAGGGCATAGACGCTGGAACCAGATTGCCTGGGTTCCAATTGTAGCCCCATTATAAATCTATATCTGTATAAATAATTGTTTGGAACAGTGCCTGGCACATAGGTAGGCAGTGCCATTTAAGTGTTCATAACCACCTCTCCAGAAAAACCCTCCCTGGCCTCTCTCTGATGCAGGGGTCCCTCCTGCGTGCTACATTTTAATGACCTCTATTGTAAGTTGTGAGATCCCTGTAGGCAGGGGCTGTCTTACTCACCTTCATGTCTATGGCTGGAAAACCACATACAATTGAGATATTAATTTCTGTTTTGTATTCATTCAGCAGCATGAACAAATAGTAGGCATTCTCCCTTCCCCATTCCAACTAAGTCACCAAGGGTGCCCTTACCTCCAGGATTGTTGATGACTTTAGCATCATAGGGATAAAAGAGAGGCCATAAATAAAGCATAAAACAAGCATCCAGAATATTACCCCTATGTAGAATTTTGTTGTAGGGGAAAAAGAGCCCCAGCAGAGAGAGGAAGAAGTGGACTGATCCTAGAGGGAAGATTTGGAGCTTTTTGAGAAACTGGGACAGGAGCTGAGACGCGCAGGTCCTGGACACCAGCACTTCACTCCCTCCTTTAGCTCTGGTCTGTGGAAGGACCTCATGGCACAAAGCTGCAGGATGCCCTGAGAAGGGAGGTTCAGTAAACGTGTAGCTTCCCAACCTGCAAAAGACCGAGGGCTGGGGCTGGGGCCACTGCTTTCAAGAGCCCCTGTGGATTTTGACTTGAACATCACACCAGTGACCAGAGGGGATAGGAACCTATGTTGTGGACTATGCCAGACCCCTTCTCCCAACCCTAGGGAGCAGGGTTACCTCCCACCTGGCCCCACCAAATGTATAAGATTCAGTTTCCTGAGTGGATGGGGGCTATGAACTAATATAACTTTGAGACACAAAGGCACATGGCTTGTTTTGAACCTCAGTGAAGTGAGCTAAAATCACCACTGCAACATGTCCCTGAGCCTGACAAAAATAGGTACATTGACTATTTGGCCAATAGAAAGATGAATGCCAAACTTATCTTGAAATGTATCCAGTCTATTTTGTTTATTTATTTTTATTTTATTCTTTTATTTTTCAATTACAGTTGACATTCAATATTATGTTAGTTTGAGGTATACAACATAATGGTTGGACATTTATATAACCTCCCTGATAAGTCTAGTACCCACCGGACAACATACATAGTTTATTACAATATTATTAACTATTAATATATTCCCTATGTTGTACTTTACATCCCATGACTATGTTATAACTGCCAATTTGTACTTCTTAATCCCTTCCCCTTTTTCACCTAGTCCTCCACTCCCTTCCCATCTGGCAATCATTAGTTTGTTCTGTGTCTGTGAGTTTGTTTCTGTTCTGTTTGTTCATTTATTTTGTTTTCTAGATCCCACATACAAGTGAAATCATACAGTGTTTGTCTTTGTCTGATTTATTTCACTTAGCATAATGCCCTCTAGTCCAGCCATGTTCTTGCAAATGATAAAATTTCATTCTTTTTTTTTATGGCCAAGTAATATTCCATCATATATAGGTACCAGTCTTCTTTATCCAATTGTCTATTGATGGACATTTAGGTTGCTCCCATATTTGGCTATTGTAAATAGCACTGCAGTGAACATAGGGGTGCATATTTCTTTTTGAATTAGTGTTTTGGATTTCTTCAGATAAATATCCAGCAGTGGGATTGCTGGGTCATAAGGTAGTTCTATTTTTAACTTTTTGAGGAACCTCCATACTTATCCAGTCTATCTTAATAATGCCATAGAAACAGTTTTTGTTCCTACCTCAAATAAAGGTTTCCCAGGGCTATTTCCTGAGCATTTAAAATACATTCAAATGAGTTATCTTTGAACAAAGGTTCAAAAGATTTTGTAACTTCAAGTCAGCAACAAGTTGAGTTTCTTTCATGGTTGATTGTCTAACAACTATACCTGGCTGCTTTACGCTTTGACTCCAGAAAGATTGTGGAGTCTCTAGTCAGAGCTTGTATCACAAGCCCCACCTAACATGATGAAAGCCTGTTAGATAAAACCCAAAATCCTCCTTTGCGTGTTGGCATCCATTTCACAAAGCTGCCCTGTGTCTAACAAGTCCTAGTTCTCGCTCAGAAGAAAAGCTGTTTAGGCTGTTTTTCTACTCTCAGTTACTTGTGGTCATTCATTCAGGGATCACTCAAATGAATTACATCTGGAGATAATCCAGAAATGTTCCTTTAGTCATTAACTTCTGCCCTTTCCCCTGTTGAGTCTTCAGAGACTTCTTTCTAGGTTGCTATATCTCAGCCTGCAGAGCTGCTTTGTTTTCTTGCCCTTGTAAGTGTCAGAACAGTATCTAAAAGACAATAAATGGAAAAAGTAGGAACAAGATAAAGACTATGACAAAGCATTTAGGCACGTCTCAAAGGTGAGACAGTCCACTGGACAACTGGACTGGACTTTCAGCAAATCAGCACCATAAAAACAGAAGCTGTTTGAGAGCAAAAGAAATGTAAGGACCTCAGAGAACTCTGACTCATACACACTATAAGATGCCTTTATAAATATATCCCTTCAAGCAAATCTGACACATGATGATTTAGGACTACAGTTTATCTTTGTCATTAACAAAATAGAAAGAGAGTAAATATGATTGTAACTATGTTTCAGGTTTTCAGGTAGATAAGTTCTGTACTTCAATTAATATCAAATAGCTTTATTTTTTAATGTTTTGTATCAATTTTGGCTCTTCAGTACAATTTAATAACTTTTTTCTGTTCCTTTCTTTCTCCTAATATAAACACAGAGAGCTTTTGACCTTTAGAAGCTATAAGGACTTTCCAACAAGTTACTGTAGCACATTTACCTTTGATTCTAGAGTAAACAAATCTTCAAGATTCAATGGGTGTGTATCAGAGAAAGTTTTAGATAGCTAGGTTAAAGTTTACAGTCATGAGGGGCCGGCCGAGTGGCGCGATGGTTAAGAACTCGCTTGGGATGCCAGAGGGCCCCGGTTCGGATCCCACATATGAGGGCCAGTGACACTGCCCTCTACAGCTAAGATGCTGAACAACAGCTCAACCTGGAGCTGGGCTGCCCTGAGTCGCCGGCGACGGCGTGGGCTGCAGTCCCTGTGGCAGTGGATTGCCATGGGCTACCATGTGTGGCCAGCAGCCAGCGTGAGCGGCCAGCAGCCGCAGTGAGTGGCCGTCCAGAAGCCGGCGACTGATCTGCCTCGCCAGAGAAGAGCGCAATGATGGTGCCAACTTGGGCCAGTGAAGCAACATCCTCCACAACTAGATTGAAGAACAAAACGACAGCAACTTGTCTGTTCCCCTTCCCCCAATTCCCCAGCACTGTTCCCATCCCCCCAATTCCCCAATAAAAATCTTAAAAAAAAAAAAAAAAAGTTTACAGTCATGAAAAATTATGCAGATCTTGTAAGGCCTGTCCTGCTGAACTAATAGCCTCAGAAATGAGGACATTAATTGCTATGTTCCCACATCATAATTTCATAAAAGCAAAACATTATTTAAAATATACGTATAGAAATAACCATCTGTGATGCCAAGCCAAACTGGACCTGCAGCCACCATAAATAGCAAAAGTCAATATCTAACGCAGCCATCCCACCCCGTGCAGCCTCCTGGGAATCCTGTGTCCCCTCAGACCTTGCATCTTCTTCAGGCTCCCCCCTTTACCTACTCAGGGTTCCATTGTCCAAGTTTTGTGCACCTAGGGGCTGCCACAGTCCCCACCATGTCAGTACCATTTCCTGGTGCCTCACTGTATCTCCCCATGGCCCAATCTGTGGAGACTGGACCTTTAGTTTCCCGTGGCTTATTATCCAGTTGGCCCCATCTGCCCACCTGATTCCACAAGGCTGGCGGAAGGAGGGTATGATGCAGGTGCCAGATTTGGAGCTGGGGCAACCACTGACAGCACTCCTCCACCCCTTGGACACCCTCCCAGTGCTGCCAGCTTGTAGTCATGTAGGGAGCCTGTGTCCTCGTAACTCAGAGGAAGGGAAACTTCTTCATGGGTGAAACAGATGGTGGCTGTACCACCTGGTGAAGGACCAAGGCCACCTCTGTGCCAGGAAAGACATCACATACCTTCAGCACTTCTCACAATGTAACTGCTTTAGTCATATTAACCTGAAGGTGCAGTTTAGACACATGTTGTTGAGGTGTCTTTCTGGTGCCCAAACTTTTAGGCACTTTTCAAACTTAATGAGGAACCATGTAATGGTAGCAGTACCCTCCCTAAAGCATTTTATGGTAATGGAGGTATCTGTTCATAAAATGAATGTGGGTGAAGCAGCCCTAAGGATCTCCCATTAATTCCTCGGGATTAATACTGTACCATACTGGTCTTTGCTTTTAGTAATAAAACATTCAATTAAGTTTGGAGAGAACTTTGATCTTCTTAAGAATTGAAGTTGCCAAATTATCCCCATTGGTCTTTAGTCTCCTTTAAGACTTTGATTTATATTACCTGTTATAAATGAAACACATTAGTGGTCTGCCTTTTCCTTTCCATCCTCCATCCTCCATCCCTCCTTCAACCCTAGTCATCCATTTCCTCCCGCCAGTCCCCATTGAATCAGTGGTGCAGGACAGAAAGCCAGTCAGGCTAATTTCCTTCTCTGCTTGCACTTCTCCGCACTTGTCATCTTTTAACTAGCCTTTCACAAGGATCCTCTGAACCCCCTCTGGGCCCCAATCAGACCCATTACTTCTGCTTTTGCATCTCCTCAGGTAAAAGTGGAGGGTGCCTTTGGGAACCTCCTCATAGGTTATCTTTTCATACATGAACCAAACCCAAATTTGCGTTGGTGCCAGAAAAACTGAGCTTGTTTGAACAAAGGACAGCAAAGCAAACTGTACTATAAACAATAGTTTGTTTAAAATGGGGGGTGGGGGAGTGGGGAGGAGGATGCACTTCACAAGCCTGATGACTTGAGAGCCAATTAAGGCACATTTTCAGATAAAAAATTGGCTCCCATTTATTGTCCAGGTGTCTGATGCAGCCACTCATGGCTCCCCAGGATTCCTAAGCTGCGTTAAAGGGGTCATATTGTGAATGCCTCACTACAAAATGATTTGAGTCCAGAGAAATCACATTAGGCTTAAGACTATTTCAGGGATCCTTAATATTCTGATTTCTGTTTTCCGCAATTGGCTTTTATTTTACCTTATAATTTCAGTTCATCTAAACTTTGTGTTCTGTACGTACATGAGGTATTTGTACCATTGACTGTTATGGAAGTTCAGCGCTGTATGTCTCTCTCTCTGCACTATGGTGCACTTAGCTAGTGGATTTTCTTATACTAAAAGTGTAGAATAAAGACGATTTTGAAGATTTGAATAAAGTGGTGAAGTTACATTACACCTCAAAAGATATATATATGTACACATAAATGATTTTAAATCCCCTGATATTGAATGACAAGTTCTGTGTTAAAGTGCTTTACATGAGATGTCTCATTACTGCTCACCACCCAGGATCCTTTCACGCCTCTTTCCCTTGAGGAAACTGACACACTGACAGGTTAAAAACGCCCAAGATCACATGTGGCAGCTGTAATAAAGGCCGGCTTGAAATTTAGAATTAATGATTCATTCTTCATCCAACCAATATTTATTGAGCACTTTAGAAGCTTCAGGCACAGTACCTAGCTTCTGGGGACACTGAGGTGTACAAAATATCAAAATCTCTGCTGAGTTTAGCAGTTAGAGTTGATAAGTACTTCTTCCGTGACTAAGTAGCATTCTACCTTAGCTTTTTAGAAATTTAGCCCTATAAGTTGATTTGTTTTTCCTGAAGGAAAAAGGCTCCCAAACTCATCATAATTCTCTGAAGAGTGGAAGTTTGGACAGAAAAAAAGAACCGCCCCCCCCCCCCAACCCAAACACCTCTCTTTGAAGGAGGTACTTCCTTAAAAAAACAAACAATAAACAACCAAACACAGACGTTCTTCTATACCTTTTCAAAGCATCATCTATTCTAGGCAAACTTAATAAACAGGGGGCAGTACCTTTTACGATTCAGGATTGCCAGGCCGGTGGACTATTTTTCTCTGTTACAAATATCTGGTTGCAACAATTTCCATACATTTCAATAAAAAGAACACCACAGTTCATTTCCATAATACAGTGACCTGAATTTGCTGGGAGAGACTATAGTTCATCAGGCAAGGCTTGTACTCCCTTAGCAACTGAACTGCTCTCACGCTGCAGTGTATAACAGTGTCTGCAGTGGCCTGACCTAGTTGGGAGCCCAAGGCAAGCACACAGCAGCACCCGGGTCTCTGAATGCTACAGCCATATGCATGTCCAACCCACAATTCACGGTTCAGGGTTGCTGTTTGCTATGTTACACAGGCAAGTAGTTCTGAAGGAATTTTAAAACAGTTGATATTTCTCCAGAGGCAGTTACCTAAACGTTGTATAATTTAAATTATAACACTATATATGCTTCTCATACTGAAAAGCATTGGGATAAACATATAATTTGGATACAGCAGTAATTATGATATATAGAATGTAAAGATCATTGCTATTATTATACTACGTATTTATAATGATGAATATATTCTTTATTTCTATGTTCAAACACGATGATTTGTGGTCTTTATATTTGAGTCCTATTTTACAGCCTGAGTACATTACATACACGCTGCATTATAGGAAGTGAAAGAATCTTGAAATAAGATTTTCCTCTCCTTCGAGTGTCTGGAGATGGCACTCATTTCTTTCGCCGTTCATTGAGAAAAAGCTCAGATGATTCACAGACAGGTAGGATTTATTTTTAACAATGCCTAGGAGGTTTGAGCTGTGCATAAATAATTTAAAACAGACATCATTAGGACGCTGGAGTTTATATTCACACGGCTAGGTTTAGTTTACAGTCATGAAAAATCTATCCAGTTCTCTTGCCTTTCATGGCAGTTAAAAGCCAAGTCTACCTAAAGAGAGGGACTTAGTTAACTACAGCACCCTGAACTTGGGTAGATGGGAACTTGCACTGCAAGGTGTCACATCATGAAAGCTACAGTGAGTGAGAGTGAATGAGGCTCTCATTTAACATCATTTATTTATTTATTTATTAAAAAAAATTTTTTTTTTTTAAGCTGAGCCATCCTGCCACCTGTTGGCAGCTCAGCTCTGGCAGGGAATCAAGCCGGTGACCCTGTTGCTCAGAGCTCACACTCTTGAGCGAGCTCTTAACCAACTGAGCCACACGGCCGGCCCTTGTTTTACATCATTTGGAGAAACGATTGCTGTCTTCCCCTGGCACACCTCATCTTCTTACCTCCATTTTGCAATCTTGGCTGTGAGATAGATGTGTATATCATATTCTTGTTTCTTATTATTGGCGGAGGGTTTCTTTTCTCTTCTTCTTGACCCTAGCGACTATTTGATGTCAAGCTGAAAAATAGGTCATTGGAGAGGTAAAGTCTTTGGATGAAGAGGCAAGAGAACAGGGATTCCAGTTCTGGCTCTGGGTGACCTGCCTGCATTTCTGTTGTGGGACAAAGTATTCCACCCCTCTGGACCTTAGGGAACAGTAGACCAGGTTATCTTTGACGTTTCAGTTTTGGCTGCAAAAGTCTGTGATTTAAATCTAGTTTGAGCTATGGTAATTAAGAAGCAAAATGGTAGCAGTAAGTGGCTACTACGTATTCTATAACACCACACTCATAAAACAAAAATGTAATGAAGTTCCTTCAAGAGTAATGCTGTTGCCCACGGGACAATACTGTTGCAAGTACATATAGTGTTATTCCCCAGCCTTAATGTTACCTTTTATTTGGAGGTACACCCATCACATGCCACTCCTGGCATCTTTCTGCACTATCACTCATCTTTTCTTGGGCAGATGCAGTGACTTATTTAACTGGTGAGTTTAGAAGGAGAATCTGGATAAAGTAGCCAGCGCACCCCTCTGGAGCCTTCTTGGGAGCTAGTGTACCTGCAGAGGTTGTCTGTCCTTCTCTGTTCCTTCATGGTCTGAGTCTATAGGGCCAAGGCCATGATCTTGGTCTGTAGTCATCCATGGGTAAGTTTGTCTAGTTCTGGGGTTTAGTATTAGGAAAACATTTGGCTCCTAAATCTGAGCCATATTCTGCAATAACAGCTTTCTTAGTGGTAAACGTGATATTTTGATTTCCCTGTGTCTTACTTTTCTGGTTTATTTCTCAAGTAGTTCATAACTTGGATGACGTGTTATTTTAGGGGTCCCTTGGAGTCCCAATGAGTAGTACTAGATTGTAATAACAAGTGACTGTAGCCATGAACTTTCCACTTGGATTCATATAGGCCTTCTGCCAGCCTGTATGCTCCATGCAAATCCTGGCATTCACAATGCCAGAGCTTATTTTAGCCAACAATTACATAGCTGCATGGTACTCATGGTTTTAAAAGGTGAACCAAATATTTAAACAACCATGTGCCTTAAATATATTGCTTCCAACTTATTACATGAATCAAGAGCTTCTTATGACATGACTCTGGATGTTGGCTGAAATTTGAATAACCAATCTACCCTTATAACAATTAGTTTTCCCCTTGAATACAAAAAGAAGAGCTTGAAGTCACAGAAGCTATGTAATTTAATAGATATTTTGAGGGCCTTTTATAGTCCCTGAGAAGGTACTAGGGGATACAGCAGAAAACTGAACAAAAATCCACATCCTCAAAAAGTGTATTTTAGTGGGAGAAGACACACAATAACCAAAATAAATAACAAAGTAAATAATGTAAATAAATAAATCAGTATGATAATGCAGTATAGTGGCATAGTGTCTGTATTTGAATAGCCTGATATTCAAGCTATATGACCATTGGGAAAGTTCCCTCATCAGTAAAATGGGGTTAATAAAACTTTTGTATGTTCACCATGAGGATTGCATTTAATGAATATTAAGCACTTAGAACAGTGCCTGGCACACTTAAAGCCACTATATAAATGCATGCTATTATTATATTAAATGGCAATAAAACGAGAAAGTGAGTGTTGGGTGGGTTTGTAATTTTTGATGAGCAGTAAGAGACTTCAATGAAAAAGTGGCATTTGAGCAAAGACCTGAAATTGCTGAGGGAGTCAAGCCACTCAGGTATCTGGGGGAAACATGTTCTAGGCAGAAGGGATAGCAAGTGCAAAGGCCCTGAAGCTGGCACATGCCTAGGGTTCTAGGAACTGCAAGAGGGTGATAAAGAATAACCATTGAGTCTGAAAGCATGCTAAAAGAATGGGTTTACTGAGCCAGAGAAAGGACTAGGTCCTGGAACATACAGCCTAAACGACCAGCAACAGGGCCAGATGGGGAAGACCAAATATGTCTGCCATCTTGGAGTAGATGGGGCTCTTTCAGGCAATGGATTTGAGGAAGAAAAATGCAAGTTATTTTGAAAAAATTTACATTGGCTGTAGATAATTGGGAGTGGGAAAAGGTGAAGCAGGGGCAATTCTAGGATGGGTGCATGGCCCCTATGGAAGAACTATTTCCTACTCCTGGATTGATTGCGGGGCCACCGTCCAGAGAGTTCGTGCATAAGCAGGATGCTGTGGCATCTGGTGCTCAGCTGTTTTCTTTAGATAGCTGTCTGGAAGTTGATTCAAAGCTTTAACATACGTTCAGGAATGTTAGTAGTCTTTTGTTGGTTTCCGCCCTCTTCCTCTTACCCTCTGGCCCGCTGGAATTTAATTTATGATATCTTAGAATATTTCTCTTGTCAAGGCTAAAATGGCTGGAGAGGGCTCATGTATTGGGACTCATTAGAAGAAGAGCCTAAGACAGGAATTCAAGTGCCTATGATTTATTGAGGATATGCTTGCTCTCAGGAAAAAGGAAGAGAGGAAAGGAGGAGAGAGCAGCTGAAGGAGCTAAGCAATGACGTGGCTTGAGCTGGTGCAGCCTGGCCCACGGGGAGATCTGCAGTGTGACTTGCACTACCGAGTGTGTTCCCTCTTGAGACAAGTGTGCTGGCCTTTTGTACCCATATCAGTGAGTCATTGGCAGCAGGCTGCCTGGTAAGGTGGTTTCTGAGTCTCTTCAGGGTGTTATAATGAAAATCACAGACTGGGGAGCTGATCAACAACAGAAATATATTTGTCACAGTTCTGGAGGGTGGAAGGCTGGGATCAGAATGCCAGCATGCAAGGGTGAGGGTCCCCTTTCAGGATGTAGACTTCTCCTTGTGTGTCTTGAGGTAGAAGGAGCTGGTGGGCTCTGTGGGCTTACAAAAGTGCTCTTTTGTAAGAGCACTGATCCTATTATGAGGGCTCCACCCAAATGACCTAATCACCTTCCAAAAGCGCCCCCTACTAATACCATCACACTGGAGGTTAAGATTTCAACATATGAATGGGGGAGGAGAGACACAAACGTTCAGACCATAGCCCTTGGCAAAAATCAAGGTGTCAGCAGAACTGCATTCCTTTCTGGAGGCTCTAGGCCAAAAAAAAAAAAAAAAGGCAGCTGATAAGGAAAAAAATTCTGACGTTCTAAATTAAACTACAGCGGCTGGAGAGTGTGCGAAAGAGAGAGAACGGTTAGTCTGTTAATAGCGCCAGACCAGCTCTGACAAAAGACTGCTCACATTCCTATCTCTGTTGGAATTCAGGATTCATTTCCAGGTGGCTCTGTCTGCGATTATCCCAAAGAAAGAATAGCCAGACGCCATAGAATCCCAGGAACCTCCACCTCTTATTTACACGGGAGCTTTAGGCGTCTGCGGCAGACGCTCCTGCTACTGCTCCTGCGCCTATCCCAGAACCAGCCCCGCTTTCCCTCCTCCCATCTCCTTTGTCTATAGCTAATGTAAATCCTTTCCGAACGGCTGACGGTCTTTCTCCCTGCTACCTGATGTACAGAAACGCTTGCAAAACTCCTGGACATTGGACATGTCTTTCCTGCCTAGCCGTGCTGCTGGTGCTTTAGACTCTATACCCCAGGACCGGCCTTCTGTTTTTGTTTTTGGTAGCTATGAGCTAATAAACTTTTCTTTTAAAAAGACTCTCTGCCATGGAAGTTAATTTATTTTGTTTAACACAGTGAAGAAGTTTTGCAGAGGGCACCTTGCTGCCTTACCTCCATGTCTTCAGGGATTCAGGTCTGGCTCCAAACTAGCATATTCCACACACAGAGCAATCGCCCTGCAGGCAGACAGGCTCGCATCCTCAGAAAGCAGCAGAGCACTCATGGGTTGTAACTAGAGCTAGAGCCTTGGGTCTTACGCTTTTCCCCCAGCAGCTTATCACACTATTGCTTCCAGCCACACAGTATTTGTCCCCAGAGGAGCTGTGGTAGCTTTGTACAATGGCAATTTAGCTAAATTGGAACTTCACTTTCCAGATACCCAGATACTGGAGTGTTCTCTATGGTTCACAGTTACAGTGGCCACAAGAAAGAAAATACGTGATATCTGAAAGACAGAAGCAAAGCAGCAGCCATCTCATTTTAAGGTTGGTAGAGGCATTTGGTAACAGCCGCAGAGGTGCCACATGGTGGGTCCCACTTTGTTCTTGTTTTCCCTACTCTGAGTCCAGCTCTTTTTCCAGACCGCTGGCCCTCCTGACCAGCCGTGACCCCAGTCCACCATGAGATGCTCTGCTGGGAGCTCAAGAGGTGGAGCCACAAAGAGTTGACAATCTTCCAGATACTTCCACACCAGCTTCCATTGGAGCTCCTCTCCGGCTGTTGAGAGCTCAACAAGCTCCGATGTGTCCACCTGCCTCCGGGCTGGTTAAGACTTTTCTCTGGTAATTTTGGGACCTTTTCTTCCTCAGCTCCTCCCAAAATTGTGTAAGGTCTAGCTCCATTATAAGTACTCTATCCCATAATACTCATGGTGCTCTTGCTTCTCTGATGAAACTTTACTGGTCCAGGAGGGAAATATAATTATCTTCATCTTATTACATGTCCAGGGACATTTTATTATTCCTTTTAGATTGCCACACCAGACAACTTTCGGGCTGGCTGTCCTGGAATATAATCAATATATATCAATATAATGTGACATTGTCCTTGAGTACCTGGTAGGTGAGGCACAAAATAATTATTTTCAGGAGAACCTCAATAACCTAAAGGTCCTTGTCAGTGAGACAAACATGAACTAGAGATAGAGTGGAAAGGCAAATTATCACCCTCGGATCTTGCAGAGAACTACAAATCTTCTCTCATCTCCAGGGCTGGACCTGTCACCTCTGGTTTCTTCTTGTTCTTGGCTTTAGTCTTCCTCTCTCATCATGTGGCACTATGCTGAAGTGAGGCCAGCAGGACTTAATTCAGTCACAAAATTGCTGAATTTACTCATTCATAATCTTGAGGTGTCATGAGAAGCATGTTGGCCTGAGCCTCAGAGGTTCTGGTTTCTTGTCCTAATTGCTAAGAACCTCTGTGGGATTAGGGAATTTATTCAGCCTCTCTGGGAGCACTGTTTTATAGTGCAATGCTAATTGGATAGATTGTGGCTCTTCTGCCACATACCTAAATTCATTGCTCTTGTGACAACCCATTTAGAAACTTGCATTTCAGTTATTTACGAGTATATTAGAGTTCCACAGACTATGGGACATGCATCCCAGAAACGTTATCATATTAAATACATGATTGACACAGCAGCCTCACTTGATCCAAGTGTCGTGTTTCCTTCACACACGGAGCCATCCTAAGGAAAGGGTGAGGGTTCCAGAACACAGAGGGGTTGATGGTAGATTCCTCACCCTTTTATTTGTTTTCAGCACAGGATGGCATATAGTTTATATGTGCCCAGCTGTATTAGCATAACTGTATTTAGGTACTAGTCTCTGGTTTTAACTAAATTCATTCTCATAAAATAGATTCCTCGCAAAGAAACCATAAACTGAAGTGAAAAACAACAACATAAGCGCAAGCAAATAAGCAACAACAAAATGATAGAGTAGACACATGTACTCCTAAAAATACAGACAGGAGACAGAAACAAAGCAGGGCTATATATGTGGGCTAAATTGTGCACCAGTAACAGACAGCTCCCTAAATATTAGTGACTTAATGTCATAATTTTTCACTTATACTGCATGTCTAATGCAGCTTGGCAGGTGGTGCTCTGCTCATTGAAATCTCTCCGGGAATGTGGTGGACATAATCACGGCCCACAAAGATATCTACATCCTCATCCTGAGAACCTGAGAATGAATGTGTTACCTTCCATGGCAAAAGGTGTTTTGCCGATGTGATTAAGTTAAGGATTTTGAGATGGGGAAGTTGTTTTGGATTGTGCAGATTATACAATGTAATGTACTCACAAAAGTCCTTATAAGAGGGAGGCAAGCAGGTCAAAGAGAATAATAAAAGAGGTGTCCATGGAAGGATGGGATTAGAGTGATCTCGGGGAGGGCCACAGCCAGGGAGTGCAGGCTGCCTCTAGACGCTCAAAAAGGTAAGACATGGATTCTTCCCTGAAGTCTCTCAAAGGAAGCAATCCTGTTGACACCCTGACTTTAGCCCTGCAAGAGCGATTTTGGACTTCTGACTTCCAGACCTATAACATGACAAATGTGTATTGCTTTAAGCTATTAAATATATGGTAATTTGTTACAGGAGTAATAGGAAACTAACACAGGGATCTATGTTCCATCTTGACAAATACTTTCATTGTTCCTAAAGCAGAAATCTGAAAATTGGTGAATTATGTACCTTCTCTTAAAGTTTCAACTAGAGGGCCGGCCGAGTGGCGCGATGGTTAAGAACTCGCTTGGGATGCCAGAGGGCCCCGGTTCGGATCCCACATATGAGGGCCAGTGACACT
>NW_017731946.1:10954-16358 GCF_001890085.2 Hipposideros armiger | reverse complement strand
CAGTTCTCTTTCCATCACCATATGTTTGACCCCGTTTACCCTCATTTACCACCCCCTCCCCCCTTACCCTCTGGTAACCACTGAACTATTGTCTGTGTCAATGAGTTTTTGTTTTTTCATTTGTTTGTCTTGTTCCTTTGTTATTTTCAGTTTTATATACCACGTGTCAGTGCTTTTTCAATAAATATTCTGGGGAAAGCACTTCGAGAACTGACTGTATTTCTACATTTCTTAACAATGATAATTTCTCCCAGTCTGAGCAAGAATGAAGATTTGTACTTCAGGATAAATAGATAATGTGTCCTGGCAACCTGAAATTTTAAATTTTTATTAGTCTTCCCTTGCACTTGGCACATCTAAGGTGAAACACAGACATCATTAAATAGAGAGTTTATGTGTAGAGTATGAGGTATAAGAGCTCTTAATTTTCTATTGCAGCTGAGTAAATCTTTGTCTAGAGTGTTGGCTGGTATACACAAAATGAAATGTGCAATTAAATTATGGTTTTATAAGTTTTATTTACCCAAGGAAGTTCTTCATTCTTGTTGAATTTTTGGGGCATATTACATTTATGTAACTATGTTGAATTTATGAAATTTGTTTCTCCTTTCATTTATTGCCCTACTTCAATAGAAGAAAGAAAATATACAAAGAAATGCATACAGTTAGCTTAATTATTTATTTAACTGGGCAAGAGTCAACAAGGGAAATGAATTTATAAGGATTATCTAAGATTCTTTTATTTTTTAATAAAATTTGTTGGGGTGACAATGGTTAGTAAAATTACATAGGTTTCAGGTGTACAATTCTGTAATACATCATCTNAAAAAAAAAAAAAAGTTTCAACTAGAAACCCCACGTATTTCTTCTGCTTGTATTTCATTGGCTAACGCAAGTCACATGGTCACACTTGATTTCAAAAGAGGTGGGGTGTGCCATGCTGCCATGTTCCTACCAGTGGATAACCAGAACATTTGTGAATAGCGCTAGGTACCAACAAACAGGAAGTGCAGGACTGGAAAGAGTAGGACTTAGAATAGCAAAAGTGTGACTCATCACCAGAAAACTCAGCAGGTGACGGAATACACGAAATCAATATTAAAAAAAGTTCAGAATTTCTCAGTACTAAATTTGGAGTAGACACTGGTGAGTGAGGCAGAGGCTACCAAGACTTCATCTGAATCCTAACGACAGGAAGATTCTATCTCTTCTGTGTTCCATAAAGTTAGAAGAGGCTGCCCAGCCCTGACAAGAGGGGAAGGGACCTGGAAGGTCAGGGTCAATGGACTCAGACTGCTTCGCACTAGCTGTAGTTCTCAGGTCCCTTGGCTGGTTTCTGGCTGGGTGTGGCAAATGGGAGGCCCTGGTAGGAAATTGGTTGGTGGGAGAAGACAGGGTACTTCTCCCTCTCTTTTTCTCCTTGGGTGGAGACAGGGACTGAATGTCTTCGGGTCTCCTGCTTCTGCTAGATTAGCCTGTTTTCAAGTTCCAGCTTCTGCTAGATGACCCCAAGCTGTGAACTCCAATAACTCCACCTCCTCTTTTTTCCCCTTCAGCCTAGTGCTGGGAATACACTTTATACTTTTGCTAATCTGTGATTACTCCATTGTTTCCCAACTGTTTTTCAAGCCTCTTACATCATCATTAGAACCAATTCCTTACATTAAAATTCTAGTTGGTTTCTGGCTTCCTGATTGGACCCTGGCTAAAACACCGAAACACTGAATAACTCAGAATCTGATAAGCATACTGTCCACAAGGGCAACTCTAAACAAGGGCATGTTATTGCAGTTCTAAGCAATAGGTGGAAAAAGACTAGGGAGAATGACACAAGTCAGCTGGGTTCAAGGCAGAGTGGACAGAGATATAGGGTTGCCAGATATAACGTGAGCATGCCTCATGCAATATATAGACTGTGTAATTTTTCGTTGTCAGGCTGTCTTGTGCATTGTAGGATGTTTAGCAGTATTTGGGATATACTTATGCTAAAAGATTATTCATTATTTATCTGAAATTCAAATGGAACTGGGTGTTCTGCATTTTTATTTTCTAAACCTGGCAACCTTAGTAGAGAATGAGCTTATGTTGAGAGCTGGCTTCAATGCTGAACTGTGCAGGACTAAATATGGGGGCAGGCAGGATCAGTTTTGTGAAAAAAATGGGCACTGAAATCAGATGTTGATTGAGGTCTTTGTTACAGATTATAGTTACTGAGGAAATTATAAAATATGGATTAGTCCAATCAGAGGACCTATGAGAGTGAATGCTCAGAAAAATACCAGTGAATATGTGTTTGTGTGTATGTATATAATTAGTTACAGAAACATACCTGAAATAATGTCCTAAATGCAGCAGTTGCTAGAGAAACATTCTCAATTATTTGAGAGTCTAAAGATATGAAACTGGTGAACCAGCATGTGATTTTTGAGGACAATGATGAAAGACAAAAGTATCTTCCAAAGACAAAATGCCCAAACTTGGTAATCTATTCTCAACTAAAGGCAATTGTCTCTCCCAGGGAATACTTGGCAATGCCTGAACATAGTTTTGATTGTCACAAAGGGAGGTGCTACTGTCATCTAGTAGGTGGAGGCCAGCTAACCATCCTACAATGCATAAGACAGCTCCCCAAACAAAGAATCATCAAGCCCAAAAGGTCAATAGTACTGCTGCTGAGAAACCCGGGTGTGAACTTATATGGGAAGTCAATAGTCAGCCCGCATTCTGTAAGGGCATATACAAAATGTGCCGTCCTAAGAATGAAACCAGATAATAAGGCTGAAATTCCATGAAGACAGATTCCAAACTGAAATAGAAGCAGCTGGCAGCACACAGGCCCCTCATTTGTCATCCTGTATCTGGGATTTAGCCACCTCTGCACACAGATAATAAATCATCCCTGTGTGTGGTATGTTCATGTCATTGCTATCCTGTATATAGTTAATCAGTACCCCTACTTGTTTTCACCAGCATATGGTGCCATTGTTTTTTCAGGGTTATTTATTTCTGCATGATTCAAGAGATGGATATATGCATGGCAAATATGGTTCAAATTCTAGGAGTTCATTGGGGGAAGTTGTGAGTTAAATCAGGCCAAGGAGATAGTAGAGACATGGCTGAAAACCAAGGGAATTCTCAGTTCCTAGGAAAGGGAACACAGTGTGTTTATCAAAGCTCTGTCAGTTCTAGGCTACAGAAAACCAACTCAACAGGCTTAAAGGCAGAAGAGGATATATTGGCTCATTAACTGAGAGTGTTCCTGGGGTATCTCATAGGGCTGGAGGAGGGGCTGAATGTACCCAAGCCTGACCTGGGCACTGCAGAAACTCTCTTGTTTTCACTCCGTTTCTCATCTCTGACTTCATTTTGCAGGAAGGGTTTCTCCACAGGTCGTGGTAGGAAAGATGGTTACTGGCAGCCTAAATGTTGCATCCTCCTGACTGAAAACTTCTTTTTCCTGTTATCTATATATCAGACTCAGGAAGGGTCTCTGTTTGATCCTACTTGAGTCATTGCTCACTCCTAGATCCCTTGCTGTTTACAGGGAAGTGGTACTGCGATTAGCCAAGTCTGTGTCCAGGGCCCACACCCCTCATCAGGAGTGAGGTTACACCTCCAAATAGTAGAGGGGGGATTAGAATCACTTTTCTGGGGCCACATTACTATGATTTCTCTAATGCTGCGCTTTTTTTTTCAACTATAGTTGACACTCTATATTATTTTACAGTGGTTAGCTCTGACACTTCTTGACTGCAACAGCTGGCACCCGACTGGACTTGTGAGGGTTTCATCCCTGGCTGTGCAGGGCTAACTTAGAGGTTCAGGGTTACCCAAAAATTTTTGACAAGGGAATTGACTCTCTTCATGTGAAGAAATGATTATGCACTCATGGGCCTTTTGAGTTTGAGAATCACAGAAACAGAATCACACGGTAGGAGCTCAATGATATATGGTGATTAGTTAATAGCGCTTTTTAAAATTTTTTTTATTGGGGAACAGACAAGTTGCTGTCCTTTTGTTCTTTAGTCTAGTTGTGGAGGACGTCGCTTCACTGGCCCATGTTGGTATTGTGATCATTGCACTCTTCCCCAAATGAGGCAGATTGGTCACTGGCCTCTGGACGGCCACTCAAGGCGGCTGCTGGCTGCTCATACTGGCTACCGGCCACACATGGTAGCTTATGGCAACCCACTGCAGCAGGGGACTGCAGCCTATGCTGTCACCGGGGACTCATGGCAGCCCAGCTCCAGGTCAAGCTGTTGTTCACCATCTTAGCTGTAGAAGGCAGTGTCACTGGCCCTCATGTGGGATCCGAACCGGGGCCCTACTGCTCAGAGCTGGCGTCCCAAGCCATCTCTTAACCAACGCGCCACTTGGCTGGCCCAATAGCGCTTTTTTTTCTTTTTCTTTTTTGGTTTCCAAATTTTATTCACGAACTCAAACAAAATATTCCAGATAAATGAGTTTTAATCCTCTTCTTCGTCGTAGTTACCCTGGAAGTAACATAATTTGTAACTCACTTTGCTGTTAGCACTGATGTGCAGCCAATCACATCAATTGTTCTTCAAATATTTTTTTGATGAGATATTTCAAATACCTTTTGGGAAAAAGGCACCTCAGAAGTTATGGTTATCTTGCTTTTGCTCCTTTCAATGGTTACAACTCCTTCATTGAGATTCCCAGAGTTACCATTCACTTTGATTGTTTCCTGAAGAAGTTGCATCCATGATTCCATCTTCTACAGGGTAGGTACGATCAAGGGTGAACTTAAGAACCTGCTTCCCTTTCTTACCCCTCTTGGATACAAGCTTTTCTAAGGGTACCATTGCTGCTGTGGAGGCAGAAAAAGGATTAATGACCTTTCAGTACCCCAGATGATGTGTGTGAGTAATGGGTAAAACACACTTTCTCTGCAGGGTCCATTGGTTGATGGCCTCCCACAGCCATTTGAGTGATGTAAAAGAAGACACTCAATCTATGGAGTCCAATATATTGATTTCCATGTTGTTCTACCACTTATTAGATGAGTGACCCACTGGACTGCTCTAAGTCCCACCTTCCTCATCTGTAAAATAGGCCAATAATCCCTACCTCTCAAGGATTTTGAGATAATCTATGAGATTACCTATGTATAATGGGTATATACTGTAAATGCTCCAAAATGCTTCTTCCTTCTCTCTTTTCCTCTGCAGATTTTGGCCAGGTTTTTAAATTTTTTATTTATTTTATTATTATTTTTTATTTTTTATTTATTTTTTATTTTTTTAAGATTTTATTGGGGAATTGGGGGATGGGAACAGCACTGGGGAATCGGGGAAGGGGAACAGACAAGTTGCTGTCCCCTTGTTCTTCAGTCTAGTTGTGGGAGACTTCGCTTCACTGGCCCAAGTTGGCACCATCATTG
>NW_017731946.1:7411-8245 GCF_001890085.2 Hipposideros armiger | reverse complement strand
TTCAGGATTTCCAGGACTATGTTTAACAAGTTCTGATGGACACCTAGTATTCGCTGATCATAAGCTTAACTTAAATCAGAGCCTGCAACAGTTTCTGGGTTGGTTGTTTTGGCTTCCAAGGATTGAATAAATTCTGAATCAGCAGTTATAAAGAGAAATTTCAAAGTAGAGAAGAACTCAGCATTTATTCCAAGTCCATCTTTTGCAGTTGAAACTGAATCCCAGAGAGGCTAAGTGACATCCAGTCAGCTGCTATGCATGGCATGGTTGTCCCTGGGCCCTGTCCGACACCTGGACTGGCTTTGAGCATTAAGTCCCCCTTGGCTTCATGTGGTAGGAACATTTACTTTGGGATCAAAAATACCTACTTTTGCTGCTTATACATAGATGGTGCCATCCTGAATATGTCACACTGATTCTGTATTTGGAGGCTGTACTTTGTACAAAAATAGCTTCCCAATTCTAATGGCTGGCTATTTCTCACTTTTATTACCTGATATAATTATCCTTTGCCTAGTCTTCTGTGTGGTTATGTGATTTATGACTGTTATTAGCAGCAAGCCTGTGTGTACTTTGTAAGGAGTATTATGAGCAAAGATCATTGATCAAATACTGTACAATCTCTTTTGATCATTTTAATGTCTCGGGAGCATGCGAGTTTTAGGTAGATACCTTTCAAAAGGATTGTTTCATTGTATAGCTTCAAGTCAGGTTGGCTTTTGGGAGTATAGCATTGACCCATTTTTTAAATATAGGTATAGGAACAAAATTTTTAAATGCCCCATCCCCTTATTTTAGAATTGTACCATATGAGCTTTGGATGAAAGACCATCA
>NW_017731946.1:5434-6262 GCF_001890085.2 Hipposideros armiger | reverse complement strand
CCTGTCCTTTCATTCCCTATACCTCCATTTAAAAAATAGTTTTCTGAAGATTTGATAATAATGAAAGGGGTGTACAACACAACAGAGAAAGACCAGACCAGTACTCAGGCTCTCCAATTGTACTTAGGTCCCCTGCTTAACCCCAGGTCTTTCTTCACTAGGCTGGGGCAGCTCACTCCTTACTGGAAGGTTCTAAATCCTTCAGGGTTTGTGCCAACTGTCTTCCATCCCTAGAGAAAAAAGGGAATTTTTTCCTTATTTCTGTCTTTGGCATCCTTGCCTTAGACCATGAATCTGTTGCCTGAATGATTGAGAGCTGTAAATGCTCATTACCTACGTAGGAAACTATACAGGAGAGAATGGCCTGGTCCCATGGCTTCAACAAGCTAATCATACCATGGCCTGTTGTTAGCACATTTCCCAAAAACTGGGCTAGTCAGTCTCAAATAAAACCATGTAGGAAGTATCAAGAACCCAGTCCAGGTTGAGTTGGTCCAAGCTCAATCCAGAGAATTCCATCTCTTTTTATCAAGTGTTCATATGTATGGGTAGGGGTAGGGTCTAGTCTTCCCTGAAGGCATGTTGTTACGTGGAGAACGATTCCTCAATGTAATACTTCTCTGAGTATAAATATAAAAGTGCCTTCACTGTGAAAGCCACATCTGGGGATCCCTTCAGGTCTGGCTGATATTTGAGCATCCTCTCCTCCCTCAGCTCTCTATGCATATTCCTCCCCAAGCTTGGCTAGACAAGGAAGTCCGGTAGGGAAGTCCCGAGGGGTCAGCCTCCTGGGACACACACAGACCATGGCAGAAAAGGGCAGAGAAT
>NW_017731946.1:0-818 GCF_001890085.2 Hipposideros armiger | reverse complement strand
CCCACTATGAGTCAGGTGGACATTTAAGAAGTTCTGAATAAATGTCATGATACTTTGCTGAGGCCTAATTAGAGCTGAGTTTTATAGTTTTTAACTGGATAGGGAACATACAAAGAGTAAAAGTCTCATATGGCTGACAGCCCAATAAAGATTCAAAGTGCTGTATGGGTTTTCCAGCTATTTCAGAAATTAAGAGAGAATGACGGTGCTGTTTCCTGGTGGCCAAGCATCTGGAAATGTTTGTCCCTTGTTTGCCTGGGCACCATGGTTGACTCACAAGGGACTCTCCCTCTTGGCATCTTTTCCACGGAGTACTAGTTGCAACTTGTTGGCACAGATAAGATTTATGAATCTTTCAATTCCCCACGCTTTCTTTCTCCTGTCTTCTGAAACACTCCGCGTAGGCCCTGAAATGCGAGCCAAAGGAACATCACAATTTGGTGGCTTGCAAAGCAGGTGCAAAGTTTTGGAAAACTTCCCAATCCAGGTTTCTCTGGACAAGTAGCAACTCCATAAATGTATGTCCGAGGGCTAATTTGCATTTTTTTAAACTTGAGATACTGTGGAACAAGTAAGGATATTGCTAGGAGGCCGTTGGCATATTAAGTTGAATTCAAAAACATTATTAACTGATGCAAGGGATTGGGCAAGACGTTGGATAGAGAGGGGAAGTTGGTCATGCAAGATGGCTTTCAGGAACACCTCATTTTGTAAGGGAGTGAAGTCAGTCATGAATATAACTATGATGCACTTCAGTGCCTTGTAGATGGCCAAAGGCTATGGGAGAAAAGAGGAGGGAGAGACTGTTTCTGGTGCAG
>NW_017736990.1:0-1224 GCF_001890085.2 Hipposideros armiger | reverse complement strand
AGAGCGCAATGATGGTGCCAACTTGGGCCAGTGAAGCAACGTCCTCCACAACTAGACTGAAGAACAAAACGACAGCAACTTATCTGTTCCCCTTCACCCAATTCCCCAGCGCTGTTCCCATCCCCCCAATTCCCCAATTAAAAAAATCTTAAATAAATAAATAAATAAAACTTTAAAACATTCGCTTGAAGCTCTCTCATTACCCCTTCCTCTGGTCCCATCCCCCTTCTGCCCACATGGCTACCCTCACTGGGCACTTATCTTTCCCACGCATGTTTTTATACTTTTACTACTCACATACTTAGCCATAAACCACAGGTTGTGATGTTTTGTTTGTGTTTTTTAACAGCTCTACTGAGATGTAATTTATATGCCATAAAATGCACTGTTTCAACTGTACATTTCAATGATCTTTAGTAAATTTACTAAATTGTGCAACCATTACCACGATACTATATTTGTGCTTTGTTTTAATAATAGCTTTATTGAGATATAATTCACATACCATAAAATTCATCCAGTTAGTATACAATTCAGTGGTTTTTAGTATGTTTGCAGAGTTGTGCAACCATCACCACTATCTCGTTGTAGACCATAGCATTGTTGTCACTCCTCACCCACCCCTCCCCCAACCCCCAGCAACCACTATTCTGTTACTGTCTCTCTGGATTGGTCTATTATGGATATTTCATGTAAATGGAATCATACACAATATGGTCTCTTGAAACTGCTCCATCTCTATAACCCACAGATTTTTATGGAATAACTACTGCATGCCAAACACTGGTGTTGGGAATATGTAAGGAATTTAATAGCATATGAGAGTAATTTAGATT
This sequence comes from Hipposideros armiger, assembly GCF_001890085.2. Classification (NCBI taxonomy): domain Eukaryota; kingdom Metazoa; phylum Chordata; class Mammalia; order Chiroptera; family Hipposideridae; genus Hipposideros; species Hipposideros armiger. The sequence goes on along the minus strand of NW_017736990.1, from coordinate 388 downwards.
TTGATTTCTACAAATCTTATAGTTTATCTCTATTTTGGTAAAGCTTTTACAAAAGAGGAATGATATATAGGAGATCCATGACTATTAGTGTGGGTGTGGCTGAGGTGCAGACCTGGAGGAGGAGGAGGTAGGGTTTGACTGGAGCTTAGGGCAAGAGGAGGAAGGCGGAACCCTGAACCCAGATCTAGTCTTTTTTTTTTTAATTGGGTAATTGGGGGAAGGGGAGCAGGCAAGTTGCTGTCCTTTTTGTTCTTCAGTCTAGTTGTGGAGGACGTTGCTTCACTGGCCCAAGTTGGCACCATCATTGCGCTCTTCCCGGGTGAGGAACATTAGTCGCCGGCTTCTGGACGGCCGCTCACTGCGGCTGCTGGCCGCTCACGCTGGCTGC
>NW_017736989.1:0-1257 GCF_001890085.2 Hipposideros armiger | reverse complement strand
TTTTTTAGGTGTATAAATTATTTATTAACAGACAAGGCTTACAGATCTATTTCTTCTTGGACACACCCACAGTGTGGCCTTGGCGGCTGGTGGTTCTGGTGTACTGGCCTCAAACTCGATGTTCCCAGGAGTGGCTCAGCCCTCTGTGGGCCCGAATTTTCTTCAGTCACTCCAGGTCTTCATGGAGCTTGTTGTCCAGACCACTGGCCAGGACTTGGCTCTATTTTCTGTCCTTCATGTCCTTCTGTCTGTTCAAGAACCAGTCTGGGATCTTACACTGGTGTGGATTCTGCATAATGGTGATCACACACGTTCCACCTCATCCTCAGAGGTCTCCTGCCCTCTTGGTGAGGTTGATGTCTGTTCTCCTTAACACCCCATGAGCATATCTTCCCCTGCCACCCTTAACTGCAGTGATGGCAAAGGCTGTTTTCGCTGCTGATCGATATTGGTGTTGAGCACTCACAAAATGTGCTGGGACTTCTCAGGGATCACTAGAGATATGACAGCAGACCCTGTGGCCATGCGTAGGCTTCCTGTGGAAGAGCTCATGTAATAGTTTTAAGTAAAGTTTAAAAACAGCTTTTATTAACTTTTTAGCTCCAGGTCATACTGTGGAAAACAAGCAACCCTTCCTATCTTTTTCAAGCCTTCCTTTCTTTTGTCCATAATGTTTCCTTCATTTTGTGGTTCAAAATGAACCTCAGAGGCTTTCCCTAACATCCCTGTTTGATTAGAGGTCTCTGCCTCATTCTTTCTCAAAACATATTGCAGCTTACTGGTTCCTTGCCTGTCTCTTTCATCCCGGTCTTGTCTGTGAGCTCTTTGAGGGCCAGAACTATGTTGTTGTTTTCAAAAAAAGTCCCCATGTCCTGGCCGGGCAGAGTACTTAACACCAGTTGGGTATAGAGTAAACACTTGTTGTTAATACATGGTGTAGGTTATATATAGTAACCCAACTCATAACCTGGCTTTCTCAAGTTAGGACTACAAAGAAACGAACAGAGAAACAAAACAAAGGAGGAAAGTACACAAAGCCTTTATGTGCTCATTTGCACACCAGACACCTCTCAGGACACTGCTATACTACTTAAAGCCAGCCTCTCCCTGCAGGAAATAAAACTGTTCATTCTGTTCAATGATCTCATAGCTAACTGATGCAGGAAAACTCAGATCTGGTTCCATTATGAGATCTACACACCATCAAAGGCTGATTTTAAGTGGTGGGTGGTGTCCTGGGGAGGGTGTGGTATGCAC
>NW_017736988.1:0-1219 GCF_001890085.2 Hipposideros armiger | reverse complement strand
CTGAAAAATGATTTTGACTACATATGTGTATATAAATATTGCATAGCCATTAGCATTATAGTTTCAAAGAATTTAAATCAGTATTACAGGAAAAGAACAGAATAAAAATCATAGACAGGAAATATTACTTTATTTCTCTCTAAAAGAAAATATATTATTTGTAGAATTAGAATGGTAGGTGATTTAATTGATATCTTCATGCATCTTCTGTATTTCCCAAAATGTTTATAGTAAGGAACACAATCAGAATGATAGGGCAGCATAAGAGAGCCCTAAAACTTTGGGAGTTACACATGATGTGATATTTCTGGAGTTAAAGATGACTTTAGAAAATGGGCAGCAGTTGAGACTGGAAAGGTAAGCGTCTCATCAAAAAAAACCCAAAAAACAGTATACTATTCTCAGAAACAACTCTGCAAAGGTTATGGGAAATCTCAAAGACTTTTAAGCTTAGAAGTATTGATCAGATATGTATTTTGAAAAATTACTCAAGCTGTACAAGACAAATTGATCAAGCAGATTTGTGAATGCAAAATAAAACAGAAAACCAGGCTACTATAGTAATAAAGCTAACATTTATTGGGTTCCTACTGAGACCATGTGTTGAGTACTTTATATAGTCTAGCAGCTCATGTAATCTTTGTACCAGCTCTGTCAGGTAGAAACTTTTACCATTACCCTCTTACAGATAAAGAACTTGCAGAAGGTCACTCAGTAACTGATGGGGTCAGGCTCCCAGTGTAGGTAATCTAAAATCAGCCCTTAGGCTCTGCCCTACTGCACTGTGGTGGTGCATTTCAAAGAGAAGTGCAGCAGAGAGAAGTCAATAGAAGAGTAGAGAGAGACAAGGTATTGATCTGAGACGTTTAACATCTCTGGTTGACAGATTGGATTTGGGGTGGGAGGTTAAGGAGAGAAAGAAGACAAGAACAATTCAAGAGAGACAGATAGAATTAAATGTTTTGTGTATAAATTAAAGGTGACCTAAAGTCACTAGAGAAAACAGGAAATTTGGTTCCTTTTCATTTGAAATAAATTTTTGTATTTTCATCTGTTTGAGTGATTCAAATGCAATGAAATACAAATGTTTTAGTCCTACGATGCAGTAAGAGTAATCTGGTGTGCAGGTCAGGATATGCCTCTAATTGACTTTGTGATTTTTTTGTAATGGTTGTTTTTGTTTTTGTTTTTTATTATTAGTTTCAGGTGTATAAAATAA
>NW_017736986.1:0-1258 GCF_001890085.2 Hipposideros armiger | reverse complement strand
AAAAACGTTTTCCCACTGGAAAGAATACTATCACAGGAGCAGAGGCGAGACATTAGAAGAAAGAAGACAACAAAAATTGGGGAACGCTCAGAATACGAACTCTCATTCAAACCTTCAAACCCTCTGGTTGGTCAGTGGAGCTGCTGAGCCCTTTTATTCAAAGAAGTTTGAAGTATAACATCATGACAGCAGAAAACCTAAGGGCAAACCCTGAGACTCTCTTTAGAGGTGTCTGGGATGGTGAAATCTGTAACCTTCGCTTTTACACACATCGCACAACTGCGTGGCAAAAAGCTTTTACCAGATATTATGAAGGAAGGGTTACAGAACAGGACATTCAAGATGCCTTGCAACTGCGCATTATGGAGTTAGGGAACCCAACAACAAAGCACCTAACAGTTAACCTTTACCACAGTGGAACTGTAATGATGCAGGGAGCACGTCCAGTGCTCATAACCATTGAAAATGAGATCTTTGCTATATTAAGAGGAATGGTTGAGCATCAGGGAGAAGCTACAAAGTTAAAGCTCTTCTGCCCAGTGTGCTAACTCACCACTCTAACATCACAGTAAAAGACCATCATGACCAAGTGCACCTAAACAAAGACAACGTCAAAATGCTTGCAATCAAAAGACATTGAAAGGGGTAGACAGACTACACCCAACAGAAATCCTCTGGCTAATCAAAGGGAACCCCCAACCTCCACCAGGACAAGGGTGAGAACTTCCACCTCAACTTTACTTGTGAGAACCCTGTTTACCAGGGCAACCACATTTGGGCAGGAACAGAGGAGGTCAACCTGCAACTGACCAAAGATCCCCAGCATCAACAAGACATCAATCCAGATAGAGTCTATGGCCTCCAGGACCCAAGCGGACTTATCCAGCTGAAACTGAGATGGGTGAGATCAAACAATAACTGGATGACACCAAATAAAGAGTCAGTCTGGCCGTAAAAGATGCAAATGCAACATTAAAAAGAAAAAAAAAAGTCAACATTGAAAATGATATTTGTGTATTATCACTGATTACAATGTGTTTTATTTCTTGTACAAACAGTATGAGTGTATTTTCTGAGGTGACTGAGGGTCTGGCCCATGCCAGGAATGCAGTAACAGTATTTGCTCATTAGCCCAGCATCCAGAGAATATGCATATGTGTTGTACTTCATGTAATGATAATTTTATAATCAATCATTTAATCAAAGGTAATCAAGAATCACATTTTTGACAATTTTTCATTTAAGTTTTCCTCACACT
>NW_017736985.1:0-1258 GCF_001890085.2 Hipposideros armiger | reverse complement strand
TTAGCGGCTGCTCAGCTCGGGCTGGCCTCGAACCGCTGTTGCTCAGAGCTCAAACTCTTGAGCGAGCTCTTAACCAACTGAGCCATTCGGCCGGCCCAATACTGTCAGATTTTTTAATTTTAGTCATTCCGAAGGCTGTGTAGTAATTTTTCATTGAGGTTTTAATTTGCATATCCCTGATTACTAACGAGATGAACATCTTTTTTATATTTTCTTGATCATTTAGATATCTTCTTTATGGAGTACCTGTTTAAATCTCTTACCTCTTTTTCTATTGTCTTTTTCTTACTGATTTATAGGGATTCTTTATATATTGTGGATATGAACCCTTGTGAGTTAAATGTATATCATATGTCTTCTCTTCTTCTGTGAATTGCCTTTACATTCTTTTAATGTTATCTTTTGATGATCAGAAAATCTATATAGTGTTCTTTAACAAGTCTTACCCTACCCCTAGTCATGAAGATTTTTTTTTTTTTTTAAGATTTTATTGGGGAATTAGGGGAGGGGAACAGACAAGTTGCTGTCCTTTTGTTCTTCAGTCTAGCTGTGGAGGACGTTGCTTCACTGGCCCATGTTGGTATTATCATTGTGCTCTTCCTGGGTGAGGCAGATTGGTCGCCGGCCTCTGGATGGCCGCTCATGGCAGCTCTTGACAGCTCGTGCCGGCGACTCACGGCAGCCCAGCTCCAGGTCAAGCTGTTGCTCACCATCTTAGCTGTAGAGGGTGCAGTGTCACTGGCCCTCATGTGGGATCCGAACCGGAGCCTTGCTGCTCAGAGCTGGCATCCCAAGCCAGCTCTTAACCAACACACCTCTCGGCCTGCCCAAGATATTTTTCTGTATTATTTTCTTTGAGTTTTGTGGGTTTAAAAAAAATTTTTTTTTAAATTGGGGAACAGCCATGGTCACTGGTTACATATTGCTTTCATGCTACAGTGACATAGTTGACTCTTTTAAGGAGGGTGCAGCTCACAGTAGCCCATGCAGGGATCAAACCAGTAACCTTGGTGTTATCAGCACCAAGCTCTAACCAACTGAGCTAACTGGTCACACCCGAGTTTTGTGGTTTTAACCTTGTATATTTAGATTTACAGTCCTCCTGGAATTGATGTGTGTGTGTGTGTGTGTGTGTGTGTGTGTGTGTGTGTGTGTGTGTGTGTTGTGAGGTAGGATGAAGTTTCATTTTTTTTCCATATTGAAATCCAATTGTCCTAGCACCATTAATTGAAAAGATAAACCTTTCCTCACTGCTTTG
>NW_017736984.1:0-1171 GCF_001890085.2 Hipposideros armiger | reverse complement strand
GTATGCATACAAGCACATATGTTTTTCTTTTGTTTTGTTTCTGGCTATCTATTCTGTTCCAATGCTATCACACTGTTTTGAATGCTATAGCTTTATATTTTGATAGCATTACTCCTCTGTCTCAAACTTTACTTAGTTATTTAAGTCACTTTACTCATCCGGATAAATATTACAATCATTTTGTCAGGAGAGCTGGTTCCTGCCCAGAGTGGATCAAAGTTATACAATCTGGGGATTCTGAAGGCCATTGCTGACACCGTCTAACCAATGGAGGCCCTCCAGTCACTCTATCACATCACCATCTGATAACTTCTTGATAACTAATTTTAGTGTCTCTGCCTCCCACATACTGTAATTAGTTACTTGTTTACCATTGTATCCCCAGTGTCTAGAACAGTATCTGGCACATAGTCTGTGCACAAAAATGTTTGCTGAATATATGATTGGAGGTTTAAAATCTGAATAATTCAGAGAAATAGGAAGAAAACAGGTTTTGAAGGGAGGGTGAAAGATGAGAACCCATTCAGTTTGAGGTGGAGTTTAGAGAACTCACAGGTCATTCATTAATGCGCAGGCATTCAGGCCAGCACCTGGAGCACAAGAGTGGAGGTTCAATGTGATGCAATGGGCGAGATGGTCAAGGAAGAGAATGCAAACAAGAAAGACAAAAAGCAAAGATACTTGGGAAGACCTAGACTTAGGGGCAAATTAGAGAGCGCACGCACGCAACAATATGGCAATCAACAGGAGGAAAAAGATTCCAGAAATAGGAAAAGGGAAATACATGGAAGAGCTAGGTTTGTAAATCATATGACACAGGAAGTGAAAAGCAGCATGAGCTCAACGAGGGAAGTACAATTTAACCTAAAGAACAGAAAGCATGAACCTCCTATCTCCACTGGTAAAAACAGAGAGAGGTGTGGGACTACAGACCAGGATTTGGAGAAGGAATTCATTTTAGAACCTTCTGGGGTCTCTCACGTTAATATGACCGTTACCGGGTTTAGAGAGCTATTAGCATTCAATCCATTCAACCTCCAGGGTCAGGGCTCGAAGCTGAGGTCTGGAAGGTCCCAAGCTGAATGAGGAGACTATTTCGTCCCCATTATCATCATTCCGTGGCTACCGCGCCAGGGCTGAAGGTCTCGGCACGTGCTCTTTGGGCCTCGAA
>NW_017736983.1:0-1207 GCF_001890085.2 Hipposideros armiger | reverse complement strand
AGCCTATTAACAAGCACACCAACTGCAGATTCCACTGCAGACCCAAAGATAACCGAAAAACCAGCTCCAACACAACACAACTGCAATTCTAGAGGTAATCCTATCAGCTCAGGAAACCAACAGGAGAAAGCCTTTCTCTCTCAAAACCATCTGTAAAGACTGGAAGAGGTGTTTGTTCATGCAAGTGCACAGACATCAATGCAAGGCTAACAGAGATCACAAAGAATCAGGCAAACATGACATTACCCAAGGAAAGTAATAAAGCTTCACTAACTTACCCCAAAGAAATCTACAATTTGCCTTACAAAGAGTCCAAATTAATCATCTTAAAGAAATTCAATAAAATGCAAGAGAACATAGACAACTAAATGAAATCAGGAAAACAACTCATGAACAAAAATGAGAGGTTTAATAAACAGAAACCACGAAAAAGAACAAAACAGAAATCCTGGAGCTGAAGGAAACAATTACAGAACTGAAGAATTCAATGAAGAGCATCAACAGACTTGTGCATGCAAAGAAAGAATCAGCAAACTCGAACATAGTTCATTTAAAATTAGCCAGTTAGAACAAAAAAAATTTTTAGTGAAAAACATGAAGGAAGCCTACACAAATTATGGAACATTGCCAAACAAATGAATATTCACTATAGAGGAGTTCCAGAAAGAGAAGAGAGAGAAAGAGGCAGAAGCTTATTTAAAGAAATAATATCTGACTTCCGCCCCAGGTACTCGAGGCCGCGGCCTTCATTCCTGTCGGAAAGATGACCTTGAAGTTGCTTGGGAACAGCAAATGTTGAGAACAGTGAGTAACCTTGAGGAAGAACCCAAGAAACTGAATGCCTGGTCTCCAATCCTGCCAAGGGTCGTGCACTGAGCCAGCACTTCACAAAGATGAGAAATACAGAGGGTGCCAAAAAAATGTCCCTGCCTTTCCCTAGGAAAAGAGAAGAAAATGACCAAGCTCCAGGAGGTGGTGATGTTCAAGGACGTGGCCGTGGTCTTTACGGAAGAGGAGCTGGGGCTGCTGGACTCCGCCCAGAGGAAGCTGTACGAAGATGTGATGCTGGAGAACTTCAGGAACCTGGTCTCAGTAGGTGAGGACAGGTGCCCTCTCAGCTCAGTGTCAGCTTCTGGGGTGTCTTTGTGGGCTCAGTTTTCTGAAGCTCTAGGACTCCTGAAATCATTCTCTGAGCTTTGGCACCTAG
>NW_017731945.1:1188087-1189724 GCF_001890085.2 Hipposideros armiger | reverse complement strand
AAACTCATAAAGAAAATAATTTTACCCTTAATTTAAGCTAAGGACACAGAAGTGAGACCAGTTAGATAACTTTCCCAAGGTCATTTAGCTAGTAAGTGGATGAACTGGGATGTAATCTCAGATGACCTGATTTCAGAGAGAGCGTTTCTAACCCGCTTGTTATATGAAAACCGCTGAGATATATGCAAATATCCAAAATAAATTCTCCTTCACACCTATAAATGTACTGTGTCACCACATAAAGAATATCATGTTACTACACGACTAGATAAAGTTTAAAATAAAAATCACAATCTAATGATGGTAACAGTAAAATTCTAAAAAAAAACCCCAAAAAACCCCACATTTTTTTTTTCTAAACAAAATATTCTATATCACACTTGGAGTTGAAAATGCTACAATTCTAAAGCCAGATAATAATTTTATATAAAAATCTAGTAGAGTTCATTGAAAATGGTGTGATGTCTCTCTGAGGATGATACTTAAAATTAGGAAGGAAGTAGCTGACCCCACTTTGGTGAGTGATCAGGACAAAGGAGTTCAAAAAGGAAACAGTCCAGCCATTTTCACAGATGGAGATAACTAACCACAAAAGAAAAAATTAGAGAGAAAAGTGGATGGAAAACAACAAACCTTTACAAAACAAACATTTTGAGAAACACAATTACCCTAAGGAGCTTCTATAGACTGGAAGACTAAATGGATTACTCTGAAGACAATGGAGAAAATAAAAATGTTGCTGAATGTGTATTGATGACAATAACATACTACTGAATAATAAAGTTATAAAAATCCTTACAGTATGATCTACATATGTGTAAAATACACACACACACTCCCCATACTTCACGCTGCCCCCAACACGAAACTATCTGAAAGGATATAAATAATATCTCAAGAGTGGATACATATATTTTGGGTGGCATTTAAAATGCCACTTTTGTGCTTCTTTGTATTTTCTGACTTTTCTATAATAAACAGATATTAATTTCATAAGAAAACTACTAGTATTTTATAGCCTTTATTTAAGGAGCTCTTACATACTGCTTATTAAGTGCAGGCATTATATTAAGCCAGTTTTGTAATCAAAATGTCACACTTCAATTATGTAAAATAAATAAATCTGTGTAAAGAATCCTATGAATCAAGAACTTAAAAATTCAATATCTTTGATAAACTAGTTAGCTCCTACCCATACCTTTAGCTCTTCAATCTGTTGCTTTACAGTTTCAAGATCTGTTCCGATGGGAGACATTGAAGCTAATTTACCACCTGCAATATCTACCCAGTCGAATATTGCCTGAAAAAAAAAATTAGCCCATGTGTTATTATAATAGTACATTTGAAAGTGCTACAATATCTCGGTGTTACAGAAAAGTAAAATCATAAATCTGCGAAGATATACAATGAGCCTATCTTATAAATAATTAAGATGGTTCATTTAAGTAAGTAAAAGCAGCAATATACTCAAACAGTTGTCTAAAATATGAAATAGATGTCACCTACAATTCTGCATCCAAGTTCGCCAAGGAAATTCTACCTTGAATAGAATCTTACACTATTAAGAATGTTCAAGCCCATTTGGAAAAAAGCTCTCTGTGCTCTCTGATGTCTGCCTAAAAGCAGACTGTGTAAAT
>NW_017731945.1:1172927-1183572 GCF_001890085.2 Hipposideros armiger | reverse complement strand
TAGTGTAAAAATGATTACCTGAGTAGATTGAGAAATGGCTTCATCCAGTGCCACAGCTCGCTTTTTGACATCTTCTTTAATTTGACTGTAAAGAGTGTCAGCTGCCACATACTTCTCCTGGATAGAAAAGCCTTCCTCTGGGCTCAATTCCAGTAACTGCGGCCCAGTTTTGTTCATCTTATCTATATGAGGCTTGTGTTCGGCTATCAACTCTCGTAGTTGCTATAACAAACCAAACAGCTTCTCAGTATCTCAGGATAGCACACCCCATATTACAGCTGTCTACATCCCCAATGCATCCAGCTGACAAGAAACTCTAAACAAACACCCTCCCATCACAAGGCATTTAACCCAGGATGGCTCATACAACTCTTTGACAGGAAAAAAAACAAAAACAAAATGCCCCGATACAAAGATTAAACAACAGTCTGGTCATATCAAAGTTCCTTTAGGGATACACGCAAAAATGTTGGCGGAGTGAAATAATGAATCTTGGTTCATTATGCATTGCATACCATAAGACATTTTGACAAGAGTATTAGCCAAGAGTCATATGACATAAAAGTACTCTGAACTCTGTATGTCCCCAACCTACAGGGACCAAGCCATAACTCTTGGTGTCCCTTTATGCAGTCATGATATATACGGAAATTATTTAAAAGGAAGGAAGGAAGGAAGGAAGGAAGGAAGGAAGGAAGGAAGGAAGGAAGGAAGGGAGGGAGGGAGAAAGGAAGGAAGGAGACAGGAGGGAGGGAAGGGGGGAAGGAATGTCAAAAGGCAGACACAATGCTGACAGGAAAAAAAAAAAGTAAAGACAAAGCTACATGAGGGGGTGTAAGCCCACAAGGTACTGTAATTATATGTAAACCAATATAAAATGTGTGTATATATATATATATATATATATATTACATTATGATATGAATGTATCAATTTAATCTATGTACACTCATATACATATGAATGAATCTATGTGTATTTTATTTTAAAATGTTTAAGACCGCAAGGGTAACCAATCTATCAAATACATAGTTGTACACTGAGTATTACTTGTAAGGTGTATTGAAGGAAACATATTGACATGAATATTTTGCATAATATCATCTAATCAAGAAATCCAATGACATTTATACTAACGAGTGGGTATGAAATCCAAGTTGAGCCCGAGTCCTTCTAGGGAGCCAGGTATATCTACACTCCATGGAACCCAGGCCCTCCATGAGCGGTTTTTCATGGGCCAAATCCAGAACCACTCTCAGGGGTAAGGTTTGTCTTTGCTGGCAGGTTTCTCTGAGGCCGGCCTCCATGGAGCAAGGAGAAGCCTTCCATGTATACCACATTACTCATTTGGTTCCCTAATCAGCAGCTCCTGTCCTCACCAGAAGGTATTCTCCAAACTGTTTGCTGTCTAGCCCCTAATAAAAGCTTCTCTGAGAGATTCAGGAAAGGCAATCTGGAGAAAAGCTACCAATCTTTTCCTGCAAATATTTTCATTTCTATCATTCATCAAGAAGAATCACCAAGTCGGCCACATGTCTGGGTTTTTATTGAAAGTGCCCACTAAAATCAGTCATACATATTATTTTGAAAATTGAGGAAATTGGTTCATTACATCATTAACAATCCTCAATGTAATATACTACTTTTGAAGTCTTTTTGAAGGTGGTCTCAAAACTCTTTATGAAAAGAGCTACATAAATACAAATTCAATTTTTAAAAAAGGACAGGCGCCTAATCTAACACACTACACATAAAATGTGGGAGGGTCCTGTCTGCAATCTAGCTCCTGGGTGGTCCAGGCTGAGATTTTCTTAGTTTTGTTTCCTATTCTTAGATCATATCTTCGGGTTGCTTTACAGAATGGAGGTGGTGATGGTAATATCGACAAATATACAATCTCATGGGAAAGGAATGTGCTCATTTCAATATTCTATAAGGCATGGTTGTAAAGCAAGCTCACACTTTTGAGTTATCAAGAGACTTCAAGTAAAATGAGAGATTTGGGATTTCCTGAGTTGCCGAGAGTTAAGTAGATCTCATCTGTGTAGCACTGCTACGACACTCCTTGCTTGGGAAGTAGTGAAATGAGCCTTTGTAAGACCATTCTATGACAGACAAGAGAACACCTACTAGATGCCTACATGGGTGTATGCGAGCACATGGAGAAAGGGCCTCATTGGAAAGGTCATTTGCCTCATATGCAACAAAATGACTCTTGGCCACATATTACCATAAGAGTCCAGTCATGTTGGAAATACCTGCTGTGACTTCAATATATCTACCATTTGGTAATATGGCTCTTGGAGCCATTTTTTACTCCTGGCTAGAAAGAACTAGAAGATATGCCAAAAATAGCTGAAGAGGATATTGTGACATTTTGGAAGAACTGCCCTTCTAGAAGGTGGGCGAATATTCTGAATAATTTAGCTTGAACAATTTGAAGACTTGGCTACAAAGTTTTGTAGTTCCCTTTATATATAAAATCATAAATTTGTTTTAAAAGCTAAAAAAATATGCAAAAATATAACTTGATTTTGAAATTTTCATTTCAATAATAGTATTTGATGTCATGCTAGAAACATAGCTCCTCAAATCTCACGTCAGAGTAGAAGAAATCCATTAAACATTTTATATTAAAAATCATCCAGTGGGTAGGCATCAGGATTTCTGCCACAAATAAACCTTTATACTACAGTTCAGTTCTACAGTTTGTAAGTCTTTCTCCTACTGAATGATTTAGACAGAACTCCATAAAATTTCCATTTTGTGTTCTCTAAAGTTCTCTTCTAAATAAATACTTCAGTTAGAAATACTCTTCAATGCTAATATATTTAAAAAGGAAACAAACAAGATTAATAACTATGTCACATACTTCAAACAATGATGTAAAATATCCTGAGTTAAAGTACACACACACACACACACACATACACACACACACACACGATTAGTCTCAGAGTACATCTTGTACAGATCTGGGAGAGCAACAAGGGTCACAAGTGCATAAACAGCGAGAACTCCGATTTTTTTCCTGAAAGTCTTGAACCCTCTCTTACTCAAACCCTTGCAAAATTTTAAGTTCTGTTAACATTTAAGTGACTGCTGGAATGGGGGCTTCATAATGCAATTTTACATATATTTAAAATACGATACATTTGTAGATGTAAATATACTGTCTAGTTTATGCCTGAATGCTATTAGGAGCAGAGAACGTCACAAGAGTTCCTTGCATAAGGTGAAGAAAAGGGAAATAGTTTATCTTCACACTGCACCATCTTTCCTTTTATAGAGGTAGCTTTCATGATTATTTTGACATATTTGTTTTATGGCACATTTTCTCTATGCTCAATGGCCTTGTTTGTGTGATGTCACTTTCACATATTTTTACTCTTCCCTTGCAGTCTAAATTACTCTCATCACTATATATAAAGTAGAAAACTTAGTCAACACGTATGAATTGAAAGCAATTCAATATGCATAAATTAAAAGTGCTTCAAAAGCTTACTTCTCTAACATGGTAAATGGAAATCTTGTTTTTGTACCAATGGTTTATACTGCATACTATTCTGTGATATAATTAATGGCATATACAGTGTGGTCTGCCTACTCACTATAAACCTGGATAACACGTAAGCATCATGAGGTAAGCACACTGTACAGAGAAGAGCAGAAAATCCCTGCAACATCCTAATCATGTGAGGTGTCTCACTGCATTAAAGAAACACCATAAAAACAATGATTCTCTTTTAGTGGGAAATACAACATTCTCTTTGACCCCGAGCTTACCCGATGTGCCTCCTGCTGTTGTCTTAGAGTTTCATACTCAAGGGCTGGGGCAGGAAGCTGAGAGATGATTCTTTGTGTTTCTGTCAGCCATGGCCAAAGTTCTTCGTATGTTTCCCAGAACTGGTTAACGAGGGACTGTGCCCGTTCTAGCTGTAGATACCTCTCTGAGTTGATCTGGCAGATGGTGTCATAGTTCTTCAATACCTTGTCCAGTTTTTTCTAGAAATCAAGATGATAAAATGCGTTTAACTGATCAAGCAGGCCAAGCAGCACATGTACATAAGATTGTTTTATCCAGCGCTATACTCCTGGTACAGAGTAGACACTCACTAAGTGTGTGTTAAATGAATAAATCAATAAAAGCTATTCAGGTTTTAATTTTTTCTGTGTATAAAATAGTTTTACATTTTAAAGTAAAAAAAGGCCTTCTAGGTTTATGCAAGTTTTTGCATAGCAGGATTTCCTTCCTTTTTAAGGCTGAATAATATTCCAATGCATGCTAATGTTACATGTTCTTACATTAAGTGTTCTGTATAAAAAAATTATAGATACATATGTAAAAAATAGCAAAAATGTGGAGCATCTTAAAAGCACAATTGGAGATCGGTCTAATAAATCATGATATCTTCCTACAAAGGAATTCTACACAATCATCAAAAATCATGGAATTTAATGACATAGAGAACTTCTCAAAAAAATATTAGGTGACAAATATCCAAATATAAATATATAAATAAGCAAGACCTGAATTTTTTTATTTTTCATATTTTTTTCTTTCTTTTTGGTGTGTGTGTGCGCGTGTGCACGCATGCATGTGTTACAGACTTAATGTTTTATGCATAAGACACTAGGCTTTCTAAATATAATAAGCAAAATTTTCCAGCCATTCTTACATCCTCTAGACTAGAAAACAAGTCTCATGAGTCTAGCAACATTTACACTGCTTTCTCAAAAAAAATAAGGACTACCTCTCACTAATGAAATTATAAGAGGAACTGCTAATTAGAAAAATTAATGACATATATTAGAATCAAACTAGAACCTTCTGCTATCCATTCAATTTTATGGGGTGGTTACAGTGATCAAGATTATGGTATACATTTACATCATAAACTAATGCAGAAGATAAAGCACAAGAGTGATCTAATAAACCACAGAATGACACCGAAATTATTTCATGATTTGTAGTTTACATGTCAGAATTTTTACAAAAACAATAAAGGAAGTATTAAATTATACACAAGTAAATTGCCATTGTAGAGTATAAACAAAAGACAAAGTATCATCATATAATGTACATTCAATTACTTTGTCTATGTTATACCGTAAAAGCAATGCATATTCTTTAAAATTCACATCTGAGGCATAGACATTTGTATAATTTTTTTTTTTTGTCATGAGACAGTTTCCTACTAGAAGTGTTCATTTCTTTAGGCTGTTCAGATGTCTGAATATGAATTGAACTAAACATTTTTACTGTGGCTGGTGTTCTATCAATTGAAAGAATCTTTAAAAAACTACATAAACTGGATACTTCCTTAATTATTCAGTTCATTTTTTTCCCTATGCAGCTTACTGTAACTTTATACAGAATGGATTTCAGCATTAGCGGGAACCACATATTTGGGGTTTTGTTTCAGCTCAAGAGGTTCAAATGTTTCTACAGTCCGTAAACAACAGTTGACATATATAATAACAATTTATACTGATAATAATGGCAATAATACAACTAGCATTAATGAATGCTTATTGTGTGCCAGTTATTCAAGGAATCAAACTTTAATGGCTTTTCTGTATATTAAAAAAGACTGTCCCCAGGGTGATCCCCTTAAGGAATATTCCTTTCACTGTTATTCTGTAAGCTTGAAAAATGCCTTATTGAAACAAATGATTTAGCTGTTTAAATGGCAGTTGTGGATAAAGGAAAAAGTGCTTTTCTAGGACTGAAAGCTCAATACAGGCCATTTATTCAAGAGTGTCACTACCAGTCACAGAGACAAGATTATACCTTCATTGATTGCTTTTCCTCTTCACTGAATGTGGTCATGATTTTATGTCCAGATTTCACAAGTTCATCAATAATATCCTTGTGTCTCAAAATCTCCATGGTGAATGTCTGTGATTTACAAAAATAAAGATTAAAAACAGAGAATGTACGAATGATGTGAAAAAGCATTAGGCAAAGTAGTTGAAAATACCAAGTTATACTAGTGGAGTCTTGCAAAGTAAATCATGCAAGTACGTTTTTTAGACTAGCTAATAATTTAGATGCAATTGGAAATGTGCTTCTTCACCTTTTGAACCTGCAGCTGAGCAGAGGTCTGGTCTTGCTCAAGCCTGATGTCGCCCAGAGACATCAATTTCTTTTCAGTTTCAGTGATCCAGGATAACTCAGCATCAGCTGCTTGGTCAAACTAAACACAAGATAAACAATTAGGTCAGCAAGTTCCTGTCGCCAGTGCCAGAAAAACACCTATCTACATTTCTTTTCAATATCCTTATTACACAAGTGGAAAATCTGAGTTTATCTCTTCATGGCATCCTGAAATAATTAATGATAACGACTGAAGTTATAAAAACTCTCCACGGAGTAATTAAACGCAAGCTCTTAAAGCATGTTGAATCCATAACACAGAATCAATGGCTTTAGGACACTAACACTGTTATTGCCTTCTTTTTGGTAGCTATAAGAATCTTCTCCTTAGGAGTACCATCCAAATTGAGCAGCTATAGAAGTCAACAGCTGGATACCACCTTTCAATCACTTCCTCTATCACTTAAACCCATGTGATACGCAGGTAGCATCCTGCTATCAAAAGGACATGATTCCTAGAATAAAGAATGAAATATCCCTATGTATTTATTACTTATGTGTGTACAAATGTATATGTAAAATATGTCTCTATGCATGCAGTTTATCCCCACATGTCTGTGTAATTTTTTTACCTCTTTTTTAATAGCAGAAAATATTTTGTAGAACATTCTTAAACACTTCAAGAGATTTTATTTTATGATCATCACAGTAATTCGTGGTAGAAAATTCATAAAATACAGAAAAATATAGAGAAGATAATTAAAAACTGGAGTTAATACCATTGGTATTTTAGTGAATTTTCTTCCAGAAGTTGAGAAAGATTTATAAAGGTCTGGGATAACACTGTATAAACCGTTTCATATCCTGCTTTATCATTTACTATACACATTTCCCGAGTCATATTCTTCTAAGTGTGATTTTCAAATAACACCATTGTATTCTAGCATACCTGAATATTTTCATTTAGGCTCTGTGCCTTTTTTTTTTTTTTTTGCTATTGTATAAACAACCCTGTAATGAATAGCCTCGTATAGAAATCTACATTGGCATCTGTAATTAGTTCCTTAGGGCAGATTCCTAGACATCGACTACCAAATCACAGAACATGAGCATATTCAGTACCTCGCATCAGAAGAACCCCAAAGGCTTCATAAATGAGTAAAGTGGGCAAGGGACACCACAAGCACTAATGATAAATGGTAACTAACAATGGCCTCGGTTGGAAGATTTAATAAGGAATGGACATTACGAGTATTCAAATCCAGTACTGCCAGAACTTCTAATTTTTCAAGAGAACCTGGAAATCCATGGAAGTGCGGGGATAACTAGGTGATGGGTGAGGGGTGGAGATAAGCTAGGTCGGAAAATAATTCCTACTTTTAAAACACTATGCAACGTTACGCAGACTCATGGGAAGATGGAGTAGAGGTATGTTTCCTTGTTTCTCTTAGGTACACCTAAAAACCCTCGGTGTTACATATAAAATATACATAAGATGACTCTGAAAGGAAAGAGAAGAGAAGAGAATTGCTGTGGACCTTGTGACCCAAGGAACAACACAGAAGTGAGTTCTCTGGGTTTTCTTCTTGCCTCACATCCCAAGACTGGATACTGGAGAAACTGACAACCTAGAAACACCATCAGGCACAGAAAAAAAAACAAGAAAAGCTTACTCTCTCTAGCCAAAGGACCAGAAAAGGGCAACCTAACAAGAGCGAAACCTTTTTAGACAATAACTACTCTAATCAAACACCACAGGAAAAAAACAAGCTGTGGTCCCACCCACAGTGATACCAAGAAAGGCCGAATGTGGAGCCTAGATTTCCACCCTCATGAGGCTATATAGCAAAGCGCTGATATCCCTGACAGGGTGATGTCAGAGAAGGCCCAGTAGGGAGCTGGAACTTCCATTCCCACCGGCCGATAACAAGATTCCTGGACACAGTATCAATGGAGACCACGTGGCGAGCCGGGATTTCCACTACCATCAAGAAATAAGAGTCTCCCCCTCTCCTCTCTTCTGGGATGGTGTCAGAGAAGGCTGAGAGGCACCAGGGTTTTCACCACTCTTCAGTAGTAACGTGGCCACCTTCACTGTGGTGTCACAGTGAAGGCACTCCCGTTCCCCCACGGCAGATGTGAGAAGTGTCCCCTGTCCCACTTAGGTATCATGAGAGGTTGAGTGGGGAACCTGGGCCTCTAATTCCACCAGGTAGCACTCCCCATGTGCTCTGCTAGAGTGGTGTCACAGAAATCCAGTTAAAACGGAACGTTTAATTAAGACCCAATACACAGAACATAACACCAAGAACGAAGAAAACCTCAAACTGAACTAAAGAAGATAATCAATAGATGCCAATGTCTAAATGACAGAGATGTTATAAGTATCTCTGACAAAGATTTTAAAGCAGCCATGGTCAAAATGCTTCCATGAGCAATTTCAAATATGGATGAAATGAATGAAAAATTAGAAGGCCTCAGCAACAAAATAGAAAGTCTCAGCAAAGAAACAGCATGTATAAAAAACCAAATGGGGGCTGGCCGAGTGGCTCAGTTGGTTAAGAGCTCGCTCAAGAGTTTGAGCTCTGAGCAACAGCGGTTCGAGTCCAGCCCGAGCTGAGCAGCNGGTGGGCTAGAGAACCCAGTATGTAAGGTAGTGAAGTCATTAATGAGGGGAAAAAAAGGCCCTAGGTTTGGTCTTACGAGCATAATACTTTAACCAACTGGTTTAAAAGGCCTGGAGAACGTATGGTTTTTGTATAATGGCACACTTCGTATTTAACTGATTGATTTCACAAACACAGGAAGACATTAACAAGGGATTTATGTACGTGGCCTTTCAAACACGTCATATTTTTCATATACCTTTTCTAAAATCTGTCATACAGATATGCAACTGGACTGTCAGTAAACAGCATGAACATTTAGAATTGTTTTAAAAATAAAGTTCAATTGTTTCCTTATCTTGAAATGATTACCTTTGGCAGATATGTCTTTATCGGTGCCCCCAGATCGAGCAATCATTTCCTCTCCCCTCTTTTTAAGAGTTTCATACAATGGCTGTAGCTTCTCCATGTCTACTGACACGTTCTTGTTTTCACTGATCTGCTCCTTAATCTTCTCCACCTCAGCGGAGATAGCGGGTGGCTGCCTCAAGCGCTCCACAATGCGATCCAGGCTCTCACGGATCTGGTCTATCTTGTCATGGAACTAGTCGTAAAATAAAGGGATCATTTAAGGGGAAAAGATCTGTGACACCAAGTGTGAAATTTAAATTAAAAAAAAACAACACATCTATTTAATGTCACAATTAAGAACTAAATCTTAGTCCCTTTGTTAACAGATCCATCCAAGGAGTTATATCCAGCTGGTGCATCAAGGCATCCTAAAATCACAATTTACATGCACCTCTCTGTGCCATACTACTCAATGTAGACTGGACTGTTTCTTGCAAATAATTGTGTGTATTCATGAAGAAATGGCACACGTTAAAGTACAACTGGACAGCAGCACCTTTATACTGCTTCATCTTCTTATCTTAATTCAAATTAATTTTATATTTTCAGTTCAATAATCTGGGTATTTGTTCTGAACAATCAAAACTGTTTTATTTACTTTTACTGATCATTTTGCAAAGCTAAAAAAAATTATGTCAATACCTGCAAAATTCATGGGCAGTTTTGATTAGATTAAAAGGATTTCTTAAGCTAGGAGTTTTCCTGAACTGAAAACTAAAAATTTAAGCAAAACAAAACCCTCCCGGTGTTGTAATGAAAGCTTGTATTTAATTCATGGTCAAACCTATAATCAAATTCATGAAAGAATTTTAAACTCTTTTTTGCAATGGTGTCATAGACAATGAAGCAGAGTTATAAAAATTTGTTCATTCATAAATTCTACACTATCTTCAACACTATAGGAATAATCACTGGGATTACAGAAAATGGACCACCCTAATGTCAGTACAACTAATAATAAATACCAAACCTTGAAAATGGGAAATCTGTAGGTAATTTCAAATTCATTTTCTCAAAACAGATATCTTCAGAAAAGGAAAAAAATCATTTTTCAACTTTATATTTTTTCCTTCTTACTCAGCCTATCACTCATTCTTTCTCATGGCCTTCCTGTGAGTGTTTTATTAATAATGATAACAACACCTTCTTTTATTTCTCCCAAGGATATTTTACTCTGGATGGACACTTATTTAAATATTTGGACAATGATGACAACTGTTAGGTTTCTTAAGTCACTGAAACTTATTTTTTACTTTATCTGTAAGCAGGCAGAGTAATAAACGAACTGGACTCAAGCAAATATCACCTCTGAGAGATGAAGACATCAATCCTCAGAG
Organism: Hipposideros armiger; assembly: GCF_001890085.2. Classification (NCBI taxonomy): domain Eukaryota; kingdom Metazoa; phylum Chordata; class Mammalia; order Chiroptera; family Hipposideridae; genus Hipposideros; species Hipposideros armiger. Next base: position 1,173,118 of record NW_017731945.1, on the reverse strand, counting down.
ATAATGTAGTGAAATAATTTTCGGTGAAATTTAATCAGGAGATTCAGGAAAATGTCCTTCCAAGCTCTGCTGTTGGGAAGAACCCAATCAAATTGCTAGTGTAAAAATGATTACCTGAGTAGATTGAGAAATGGCTTCATCCAGTGCCACAGCTCGCTTTTTGACATCTTCTTTAATTTGACTGTAAAGAG
>NW_017731945.1:1128841-1164936 GCF_001890085.2 Hipposideros armiger | reverse complement strand
GGAAGTTTTAGAACTTAAAAATATAACAACAAATAAAAAGCTCAAAAGATGACATCAATGAAGGGGACAGAGGAAAGAATCAGTGAAGTAGAAGACAGAACAATAGAAATGATCCAATTTGAATAACAGAAAATAGATTGGAAAAAAAAAATCAACTGAGACTCAGTGACTTGTGGAATTACAATAAGAGATCTAACATTCATGTCATTAGAAACCAAGAAGGAGAGGAGAAAGAGGTTGTGGCTGAAAAGTCCTCAAACATTCTTAAAATTATAAAACTATAGACACAGCAGATTTGTGGTTGCCAGGAGTTAAGGAGGGGGTAGAGATGGGAGGGGACCTGTATGGCTACAAAAGGGAGATCATTTTAATAACGAAAACGTTCTGTATCTTGACAGCATCAATGTCAATATCCTGCTTGTGATATTGATCTCTAATTTTATAAGATATCATCACTGGGGAAACTGGGGAAAAGGTCCAATACGATCTCTGTACTATTTCTTACAATTGCATGAGAATCTACAATTATCTTAAAACAAATTAATTAAAAAATAACAACAAAAGCTCTGTGTGAATAACATCTCATCTGTTAAATTCCTGTTTGCATTTTGCCTTTTCAGTATATACTAACAAACTGTCCTTCAGATAAGATGGACTAATTTATATTCCCACAAGCAGAGTTTTGCTGTACACCCTCATCACCAGGGGGTATACTTTATTTTTAAATACTATTTGTAAAGCTTACTGGTGGACTTTCCTTAATTATAAGGAAATCACCTGGCACAAAAATTAACAGCACTGATTAAGAATAGTGTTATGGTTTTACTCTCACAAATAAAAATAACAAATTATAGAAGTGAAAAATATATTAACAATAAATTATTATTTGTTTTAGATATATCATGCAGCCACTTGCTTTCACCTTTACTAAATAATGAGTAAATAAATATGAAAGCTATTTGCAGGTTTAGATAGGAAAAAAAAATGTAGATAATCATTTAAATAATGGGCCCTGGGGTGGCCAGTTAGCTCAGGTGGTTAGAGCGCGGTGTTCGTTGTTGGTTCGATTCCCACATGAGCCAGTGAGCTGCACCCTCCACAACTAGATTGAAAACAGTGACTTGACTTGGAGCTGATGGGTCCTGGAAAAACATACTGTTCTCCAATAAAGTTTTAATACAAATAAATAAATAAATAAATAAATAAATAAAATAATGGGCCCAAACCAGAAATATAAGAGGGATAAAAATAATAATCTTCCATTTACCTTTAAAAACTCTATTACATAAATATATGAAAGGGAAGACATGGCTTAACAGCCCTTTACCTAACAATCTCTAGAAGTGTTACCAGAACACAATCTGAATATAAACCAACAACTACTAAAAAAACAATGCAAAAGTCAGGCTGCTTTAAGGCTACAAAGCTTCTGGGCAGAGGTCACACTATCATCTATGCTGATTAGACTACATTTGTCTCCCCCGGCTCTCCGTTGAGTGTCACATGTTTAACAGGATTACTGACGTGCTAAGTTGTTCCAGACAGACATGCGGAGCATTAATCATCAGAGTGGGTGAGCTCTCACACATGGGCAGAACTTCAAAAATAACTGTGTGTACATTCATATCATCTACATTTAGTTTTCCTTTATTTCCCATAACATTACACATCATATTTCAGTGAAGCTACCTTTTTCAAAAAACATCAAACAGGCTCACGGTTTGCACACAGTGATATTAACAAATGTTTTGTTCACTGACTCATCACTTTTTCTGCTATTGGGGCAAATCAGAACAATGTGGACTCCAGAAGGAAACCTGAGGAATCATTTGAAAAATTCTATCTTAATCTGGTTCAAAAAGCTATCTTAATGATGTTACTTAGTTTCAGATGAAACTGCTCATTAACAATTATTGATCAATGTGATAAAGAAAAAAAAAATTCATCAACTAACTCAGCAGCTTCAGATGTGGAAAAAGAAATCTTTATTAAAAAAAAGTGGAAGAGTCTTCTATGTATGGATTATTAGCTTTCAAGCCATATACAAAGAAACTTCGAAGTATAACTTCACCACATGATTGCCTTAAGGAACACAAAACGGAGAAAAACAGTCCAGGTCTTTCTACCTGAGTGCAAATGCTGCCAGATACCTGAACAAAATCCAACAGTAATGATATTTTTCTTCTGCTGGTGCCTGAAAAAAATAAAGTGACACACTACTTCACACTACCCCTCTTGTTTTGAGTTCAGGCTATTTTTTAGCATTTATAAGACAATTCCAATGAAACCCAGACTGTTAGTGTTAATATTGGTTTAATACTATGTCTCTGTCTCATTGAAAAAAAAAAGTATCCAAGGAAAAACAGTATGATGATACCATCTAAGTTGCCAAAATGGAAAACCTGAAACTCAAACACTGTTTCTTTAACCAAGGCTAATATTTGCTCTGCTGAAAGAAAACAGGACTTCAAGCAGAAATGTCCCTCTGAGTTCTGGAAAAAAAATTTTTTTACTAAATTGGCAAATATTTATTGCCAATATTTATTTATTGCCAAATATTTAGCAACAAATGGAATGGACACAGGGTCTACATTAAGCAATTTACAGCAAAGCAAGGCATTTTATTTGGGTCTATGACTCTTTCAAATTACTTAATGTGTGGACCTCTAATGGACCATAAGAACTGCTTATGTTACATGTGAGCAACATGGAGAGCAAGATTACTAGACAAATTTTAATAAATGTGTTTACTGCTCATACAAGTAGCAAAAACTGACTTCAAATAAGTTGTAGATAATCTTAGCATCCATAACTGCATTCTGGGAAATATTTTAACAGTATCCTCAGTGGAGTCTAACCATCAACCTTAGCTACTGAACTCCTGTTATAGTTGAACGAGCATTTCAGGAATTTCCTACAAGCGAGAGAAACGCATTTTCATTGGCTATCCCCAAATACTCCTGAAAAACACTGAAACAATAAGGGTCAGCATTCTTCTAATGGACACAGTAAGTGCTTCACATGCAACATCTCCTTTAATCCCAGCAACTGTATAACGTGAGTATTACCATTAAGTCTATTTACAACCGAGAAAACTGAGGCAGAGAGAAGTTAACTAATTTACCAGAGATGCCAGCTAGTAAACGCTGGATCTGAGATGTGAACCAAGGTGGTCTGATCTGAACCCCAGAGACTGGCAGTCTTAACTGCCATGTTTTAATCCTTGAGTTTGTATACAGTTTGGGCTTCATGAACTCAAAATATTCACGTGATTTCACCAAAAATGGCTCACATACCACAACAGTTAATAAGTGGTAGGTTTTAACTTACTATTGAAACATTTCTCTGATCTCCAACAAATTGCTTTCGTGCTTAACTAGAAAGTTTCCCTTGAGTGGAAATAGAGGATTGAGAAAGAAAGAGTGATAAGGAACCTTAACCTCGAGGACATCCTTTTACTCCCTTCCCCTGGTTAGGGTCTTATCACTTTCTTTTGATTAGCACTTCCTTCCATTTTGCTTTGCAGTATTCATAACACAGGCCTATTTTCTCACCCCCAACACCTGGAGGATCTAAACAAGTCTCACTTCCGTGGGGGAGGTTTCCTTCTAGGTCTTTAAAAAAAAATAATAAACAGGTGTTATTTTTCTCCACGGCTGATTCCTAATGATCCAATGAACTGTTTATTTGAACTGCACCCAAACCACCAACTCATGTGCCTTTATGTTGGGGTTGTGATGGCCCGGCTAAACCAAACTAGGCAATCAGAATTGCCCAAGAGGGCCTGGGATTTTCAGACCCGGGGAGATGGACACATCTGAGTGACTTCTGACAATTGCACCTTTGTAAGAGGTACAGGACAATGAACTGCTCTGAGGTGTATTACCGTGGTCAGAATGCAGGCTACATGTCTCTACATTTTTTAAGCATAAGCGCCTTTCCCCATTTCTACATGGTTTGTTTGGTTCAATGTGCAATTAGGGAAAGAAAGCAACAAAGATATGTTACTTTGTGTAGCCTTAGCATGCAAAACTATGTACAGTTCTTAACTCAGATAATAGCATTCATTGTGAGAAGAAGGCAGCTGTTTCGTTCTGTTTTTTTTTTATAAAGCTCACCATCACTATTTACTAAACTGCATTGTTCCACTCTGATTTTTTTCTAAAAGTAGTGAATAAGCACAACTCTTTTTAAAAAGAATATCCTCTTCAGATTATCAAAGGCTGCAAATCTGTAGAGTCAGATTGGGGGCTTGCTGACCGGTAGCACCAAACGCATACAAGTCCTCACTCATTTGCCCATAACTGAGACTGTTCAGTTGTTTACCAAATAATAACAAACATCACTAAAACTTTCATAGTGTTCTTAGCCCTGTGATTTCAAAGTTTAATGGCACATCTATCCAAAACTGTTACTGTGATAGAGGTTAGATTAACAGGAAAAGTCTAACCATGTCAAATCAGAATTTTTCTAAAAACTAAACTTATACAGGCCAGTTATACAAAGTATGTGCTAATTAGACGATATCTGTATGCTCGCTTTCCTTCTCTCTTCAAACTTTAATTCTTTTCCATGTTTTCCTGGACATTGTTCATGTCGATGTTTGGAAACCAAGACACTCTGGAATAGGGGCCTGACAGTTCACCAAGTCCCTATGCATTTGATGAATTCCAAAAAGCAGGTTATAACATTATAAACAACCTTCTGTGGGCAAAAGATGAAACATCTGAAAATAAATATGCTTGGAAAACAGAACATTCAGTTATTTAAAATCTAGTTTAATTTAGCCAGGTTATTCAGAGACAAAGCACTGAATCTATAAGTGTAAAAATTACCAACTCATGTTCAAGGCACACATCCTCACCCTGTCACTTTGTGGGTGTGGTTATGCTGGGGGTAGAAATCTGGGAAGTAGTGTTAATAAAACAAAGGGGGTATGTCTAAGAAGATGGACTGTGGTCAGATTATGTCTGTGTTTCAAATAGCCAAGAGACAGAATGGTAGACAACTTGTTTATACAACAAAAAGCAGATAGTACAAAATATGTGGCTAATGCGAACTTGAAAGGTGTTTTTTTTTTGCACCATTCCTTTTATACTTCATGATGTATTATAATTGGGTAAACAGAAAACAAATAGTTTAGTGTCAAAGTGTACCCTGGACCTAATTCCAAACCTCTGCAAGTGGGCAAGGTTATAAAATAATTTCAGATATATGATCTCCTCTATAAACCTGAAAATTATGAGTTTAGAAACTATTCCTCTGAGTACAAAACTAAATCTCTGCCACATTAGAAATACAGGTACCAATTTGTTTTTAAACTTGCCAAGAGAGTGATATTTCATGATCCTTCCAGTGTTGCATTCTCATGTCTCAGTGTCCATATAAATTGAAAATATCCTCATATTCTTCCATTCTGCTACAGTAATGGCACCTGCCTTCAGATTAATGAAGGAGGTTAGAAAAAAATGAATCGCCCCTCAGGACTTTTCCTCTCTATGTAATTTATAAACGGTACTCTAGTGAGGTAGGATGACATCCAGGTTAAATTCTGGTTGTAACTCCACCACATACTGGCTGTGGGACCACAGGCAAGTCACTTAGCACACGGCACGTGTTCCTCCCAGCTCTACCCTGTGTGTCTGTTTAGCCTTGCTGGAGGCATTTCATCTTTTCTCTCCCTCCCTCTCTCCCTCTCTCCCTTTCCCTCCCTCTGTACCTCTCTCCCTCTCTCCCTCTCTCCCTCTCTCTCTCTCCTTTTTTTTCCTTTTCTTTCATTTTTATGACTTAAGTGCATTTTATTGGTTTTCTTTATTACTGGAGGCATTTCATTAGAAAGACTTACAGGCATTTCAAAGGAGTGCACATATAAATACAGAATAAATACATATGAACAATGAGAAGATGTGAATGGAATTAACATTAGCTGTATGGCCTACTGGTAATAAGATACTTTTATTATATACTTTCTCTCTCACTCTCTCCTTCAAAAAGAAGGCTGGAAAGATAGAGACCATATTGTTTGTACATTCTTTCTTCCATGAGTTTTTCTATATTCTTTCAGAAAATCTTTAAATGTTCTATTAGGAATGATTTTATTAGGAAAATGTTATTTTCCTAAAGGATATATGTTTTGGGTCCTAGAAGACATATGCTGACTTGGTTACTTTTTTTTTTTTTAACTTTAGAAAACATTCATAAAGCCTTGAATAGACTTGGGCTACAGCTAATGACCTTGACACATATCAGCGCTTACTAACCAATATGAGCTCAACCTATCACCTTGCCCTTCTTATTAGTTCACTGAACTAACCAACCACAGTTAACTTCTCAAGGAAACCTTACTCCCAAGAGTACAGAATATTTGTCTTGCTATTTAGAGAAGCCTTCAGTGCCAATTCTGAATTGCTGAAATAAATCTCAGGGGGAAAAAATTCAGTCTATTTCAAACACTTGAGTAAACTTTGCAAATAAACTCACTTATTTTCTTATAATAATGAGGCATAGAAATTCCTCCAAACTTTGAAAACAGTCATGAAAATACATTCCTCAGGCAAGAATGCCCTCCCTCGCAAAAATTTCTCAGGCAGGCCTTCCGCTATCCTTGTTTTTCATCAGCTTTTGTGATTGGAAAGCACAGCACTGAAATGAGGAGTGAAGCATTATGCTTTCAGAACTGTATAAATTACACTTTTACGGCAACCATAGAAAATTAATTTTGGACGCTACCACGCAATCTGCTTGATTTGTGTTGCTTGCTTTTGGCTTGTATTAGTAAAAGCTTAGTCACATAGCTTCTCCAGCTCTGCTCTATCTGAAGTACAATGCACCACCACTCTACCCCCATCACTGAAAGCCTGCAATAAGAGTCTGATGACTTCATATAAATATTCAGAGATCTCAGTCAAAGTTAATCAAAACATGTATCATAAACGTCTATGTCCAGCAGCCCGCTGGTTGCCCATAGTTTTCTACGGGAGCTGTGGGTAAGCGTTGGTGCCTTTAAAACTCTCTGGACCTATAACTCTGTATGAGTCACAGGTAGGTCAGAAATGATCACTTTTCCCTTTTTAGTCATTTTCAGAGACATCTGTACCAACACAACTGTTGCTTTTTAGAAAAAACACAGCCTCTCTGTGCCATAGCTGCATATAAATAATCAGTTAATACTTGACTTAACATGATAACTCAAAATATTTACTCACAGACAGATCAGATTTGGCCAAGGCATAAAATCAACATCAGCAACATGCATGTATGTAGGCAAGAAGCATGCGGCTTGGAAAGCAGGGCTGATCTTTCCAGGGGCTGATTTGGTAAGGATCGGTCTGGGACACAATGGGGCAGATGGCTGTTAACAGCGTGCAGCCTAGCCTGGCCCTGGCACTCAGATGTCAAAGTAATCCCCATTCTTTTCAAACCCTTCCTTTCAATTTCGAAGCATAACAAATGAATGGAAACACAATGAACAGAAGTCTTTGTTCAGGTAGAGGGTCTGGGAACAACTGGAGAAAATGTACTGCCTAGACAACAAACCACGTGCCCCTACCTGCTGTGACCTCAGAATGGCAGCATCAATCTCCTCCACCTTCTGAGTGATGGTGTCATTCACTAATCGGTAGCGCTCATTGTCCTCGGCCACCATTTTTTCAAGTCCTTCCCTCGCCCTCCATGGTACCAGTTCCAGTAAAGCACTGCTCACTTCGTTAAGGCAATCCAATAAGGCTTTGTTGTTTTTAGCTTCCTTTTTCAGCTCCTGAAAGCAGAATTAAGAAAACATACAAATCTGTGGGTAATGCTTACGTGTTTGAACAGGCGTTTCCTTTAACCGTATTTGGGGCTAAAGTCCTTTGCAGGCTAATAATGCGACACACTGGCCCCCTTAGTTTCAGTTCAGTTCTATACACCTTTGTTATTCAAAGGCATTTTGCAAAAAGGAAAGTGTTTCTTGAAAAATTCCTAAGAACTACTCATTTGTCAACATGGCAAGATTTGATCTTTGAAATTTAATATAAATGTTTAAAAATCGGGAAACAAAATGAAGCAAGTTTACATGTATTACTCTTTGCTTTCTGGTAACCTCTACGTAATCAGGTACCAGAAAAGTAAAATAAAGAGTCAAGTCCAAGGCAGAACCAAGTGACCCTCAAAATGAGGACACACTGGCTGTTTAAATCATCCCAGTTGAATCATTATAGGCCCAGCAAGCCTGACCTCACCGACTCCGTTTCTTTCACATACGATTATACTTCAGGGATGATAAAGAGAGGCCGCTATCTCTGAAAAGAGTGATTAGCATGGTAGAATACCACATTTGCAGTATAATTAAAAGAGCCACATCATGTTATGCATGTGTCTTATAAAAATATTGTTATTCTAACCAAATTATCTCTGGAAACAATGATCCTTTTCCTTTATTTTTTTTTTTCTGTTTTCATCATTCTGTCTCTTGTGTAATAAACTGTACTCCCAACCATAAGACTCCGAAAATTAATTCTAATACAGTGTTTTCATCTCTGAGCTCCTAAAAGTTTAAACAGTTGATCTGCTGCCAGTTCCTGTCAGGTCTCCACCCACCCAGGCCTCCTTCAGCATATGAAAAAGAGCATTTCATCCCTGTGTGAATAAGACTCCCTAGAAGATAACAAACTGATACAAGTGCGTACTTTTTGTCTCACGTGGGCCTGGCTCGCGGCTTCTCCCTTCAGAACCTGAGTTTCGTATGAAAGCAGTTCCACCTCCACTGTGTCCAGCCAGGTGCAGAGTTCCTCGTGTGTGGAGTGCAGCCGCTGTGCGAGCTGCAATGCCTGTTCCAGGGTCTTGGCTACATCCGTGCTCAATTTAGTAATGTCTTTGTACCTTGCTTTAATGGCTTCCAATTTATCTTGAATTATTAAAACTTCATCACCTAAAATTTCAAAGGCATGTTATATTTCATAAAAGGGAAAAAAAAAGGGGGGGAGGGTGTGGGGGAAAGGGTTTCTTCAGACATTATTGTACACTGATGAGATTTTTCAGTGGGTAAAAAAAAAAAAAGGAGATATTTTTCTAAAGAAGTTCTGACTCAAGAGAAGCCCTTTTCTAGGTTTTAATCTTTCCCAGGATTTCTGGCAAATCTAAACTGATCTGAAAATGCAAATATGAAAACTGGAAAGGAGTATAGGGTCTTCAGTTATGCGGAAAGCATCATCTTTGTATCTATCTGTATGGTGTTTTCAGCTCTCCAGCAGAGGGGTTAAAAACTGTCTGGGATCAAATACTGACCTTGTAGTCTAAAAATACTGATTTTGTGTGTTGTTACCTTGCACAAGATACTTAACCTCTCTGTGTCCCTGGTTACTTATCATTACATGAGGATAAGAACTGAACCTACTTCATAAGGATATGATCAAAATTCAATGATTTTACATTTACAAAGCATTTAGAACAGTGCCTGGCATATGTGTATATACATGTGTGTGTGTGTGTATTAAAAATAGTACACTCATCTGCACTATTCCTCTACCTCATTTTCAGACACACAGAGAAATTGTGTCCTGGGCTTCAGAGTCCTAATTTAAGGCTCCAGATACTACTGGGTTTTAGGAAAAGTCATGATGTATTTTTTCTATGTTTTTCGTTGCAAAAATGCATCATGACTTTTCCGACAACCGAATATATTGAATTCCTCCAACCCATAATAAACGGCATTTGTCCCCATCACACACACGTGCTGAACTGGATATAGTTCAGTGAAACTTTCCTATGGCCAAAGGAAAGATTAAAACAAGTTACTTTGTACCCGTTTTCTTAGGAAGTTCAAGCATGAAGACCCAAAGCCTTGGAATAGCCACAGTATGTGTCACCGAATGCAGTCTATCTTAAAATTTAAAAAAAAAAAAAAAAAAAAAAGGTCTACAACCTATGTGCTCATCTGCATCAACTGCCTTCCACACGTGGAAAACTAACATAACTCCACCGTGAGCCTCCCTGACCATATCCTGTGCCCACAGCACTTTGTGTTATGAGTAATACCCCCGACTTCCATTAAGAACTCAAGTGAGATCATGAGAAAAAAAGTGAGATCATATCCCCACCCTTACCCCCATCCCCTTGATCAATCCTTAAAGCCTTCTCCAGAATGAAGTCTTGGAGGGGCCCGCAAATTATGAAGTTTTTATTTTCCCTTATCCCTAAAATATTTTAAAAGCAATGCAAAATGTTCACTCCATGATTATTTAATTTGAAAGATAGCTCACCTGTTGTTTGTTTAAGTAGTTCTAAACCATTTAGCAATGCCTGATCTACACTTTGTTTTCTGAGGAGTATGTCTTCTTGCAGAACCTAAAATGCAGGTACCATTTTTGTGTGTGGGGGGGGAAAATTAAATAAGCGTTAGCATTAGTCAACATCAGAGGACTTTAACTGGGTTTTGTAGAGATATATTTGAGTAAACATCTCACATTTTCAAGTATTCATTATTGTTCCCTGTTTACCCTCTTCTTTCCACCATTGTGGCCCATGTCCCAGGTTCATTTACCATAATCCATAGCACCCTCCTTTTCAGAAAATACATAGGAACCTATGTAAGTGAGCTACTATGTGGAGATACTGGAGTACTGGTTAATTAAGGGTCTTTGTATACAACAATAAAATAGCAAATGAAAAGTGTAAAATCCACCTATTGGATAAATTCAATCTCTTTTTTAAAGCAATTTCATTAAAAGTAATTTGTAGGCAAGGCAAAGTCTATTTTGAGCATAGCGATTTATAAGGAACCTAAATCATAATGAACATAAAAATAATATGGAAATAAAGAAGACTCAGAAAATAATGACAACTGAAATGAAAATAAAATAAAATAAAATAAAATAAATGAAAATACCCGAAGTTCAGACTGTTGCTCCCACAGCCCCTCAGTGCTGTAATCGTGGACTGAGAGCGTGCTCAGTTTGCCATGTACTTCATTCAGCCAATTCATCAGCTCGACTTCATCTTCCCCAAAAATCTTAGCATTACATAAGGCCTGCTGGAGGAGCTCAGACCTGCTGTGACTTTTCTCTTGAATCTCAATGTACCACACTTGAGAGGAGTCTAATTTACTCTGCACCATATCTTTATCCTCCCTGGAGCTCAAAACCTTTAAGGATTGGCCAATGCTAACAGCCTGGTGTAAGAGTTTATTGTGATTGATGATGTCATCTTCTAAGGCCTAAATAAAGTTTAAAAAAAGAGAGAAACAAACAGAATGGGCAAATAAAAATGAAAACATAAACAGAATGAAAGGATGCCATTTGAAGTGGATTTAATGTGCCATTATGCATAACACAACAATAATAGGTAACTCAAATTTATGTCATAAAACCACGAAGGAAATGGAAAACTGAATCTTACGAATGTGTGATGGGTATCTTACTTTGTGCTGTGCAATTTGTTCCTCAAGTTTAGACGCTTGGGTTCCTATGGGCTCACAATTCGCCAGCCTCTTTTCTATGGTTGTAAGCCACTCATTCAGTGGTTCTAAGGTTTCATGAAATTGCTGTGCTACCACCGAGATACCTTCCAACTGACGGTTCCTACAAATGCGCCACGATAAAGGTCATTTAGGGAGAAGAATGTGTGAAATAGTCAACAGAAATCTTCACTTATGCTCCTGCATTCCACTCTAAACCTTTTTTTGTCGATAACATCTAAGTTTAAAATTAAAATCTCTCACATTTAAAGAACAGGTTAATATAGTTCTCCTATTAAATAAAACTAAAATGAAACAACAGACCTACTTCAAGTAGCTGAATCTCATGAAAGTCTTCAGTAACCTAGTTATAATACTTAGAATAATAGTTATAATAATAACAATAGTGATAACAACAGCAGCAGCAGTAATAAGGATAACGATAAAAATAAAGATAATATTTATTGAACACATTTATTAAAAATAAAAAAAAAGAGAGAGGTATCTCCCATGGCAGCCAGTGCACAACGTCCTGGGCATTGCAGAGAAGGAATAATCTACTGGCACATACGAAGGTCAACATGAAACTTTTAGCCTCCTTAGGAGTGCCTCACTTTATGGTCCTAGAACTCCAATTAATTCTACTCCATAATTCAAGATTAGCCAAATCCTTCTTTTTACCATTTTAGCTCGAAAGGAGGTAGGAATTTATAGAAACACTCATTCTGTTCAGTGGTTCATCCACACTTGAGTGGTTCAACTCAACAAGTTGATGTGGCTACACCTCAGTGTAGCTACTACTCAAAACTGGTCAATGTGGTGCCAATAGAGAGAAAGCAAAAAGGTAATGCAGAAACGATCAGCGCCACAGCCCAGTGGGGCTGTGCTCTAGGCTTCCTGGCCTTCATATATGTAATAGCACCCTTCCATTCCACCTGCCTCGTTTCCTAGCTGACTCCTACTCCTCCTTTAAAACATTTTAAAACATAGCTTATCTGTCACTTCCCTGCCCTCAGACTAGATTCTTCCTATTAAATGCTCCCACAGAACCCTGTATTTTTGCTTTGAAACATCACATTTGTCATTACTTTCCAATTCCATAAAACCCTACTAGACAGTACCCTATGGTACAGGTGATAGGTTCAGCTCAGCCGTATAACCCAAAGCCTAGTTCTGTGCCTGATACACAGTAGGTGGGCAATAACTGTGTAATAAATAAGTAAATACATCACCTCCGAGAGAAATGCTTTTCTTAAAACAAAGAGTTGGGATATATCTTGTAGTGACTACAAGACACTAACCACCATTACAAGAATGAGGAAAGACGCACCACAGTCCCTGCTATCTATGTTCACATAGATGACAAACATAAAAAAATAACAAGGAAAGTATTGCCAAAATACAAAATGTTAGTATTAAAACCATTGCTACTCTTTCAAAAAGTTGGAAGTAGTATTTAAGTTACCTCATTTCAGCTTTATTAAGCAAGGCCTCCCATCTACTATCCAAGAGACTCAGCTGTTTCAAAATCTTTACTTTATCTGCAGGTTCTGCTGTGGCAGCAATTTTTTCTCCTTCCCGTTTGATTACCTCCACAGTAGATTTGCGGTCATCCAACAATCTTTGGAGAAGCTTGAGGCAAAACAAAAAATACCCCCCCCAAAAAAGGTCAAAGGAATAATTGTATCAACATAAAAGAAACTACATACTAAGTATTTTTGATATGTGACCAAGATACATATTTTCTATGGATTCTGAAGGAAAAGGATTTGAGAAGTAGGATTTTAAAAATAACTCATTTTGCTTAATGAGTTATTACTATTGTGTCAGACAATGTGGTAGGGAGTTTCAACATAGATAAAACAAACATCGATAAGGCCACTAAATCATTCATTATTCATTTTTAATATAAAATAATAGGGTAGAAGGTGCTGCTTAGGGTAACTCCACTGCACTGAACATGTCAAATCCCCGTTATTGTAATGAAACAAGAGTGTTCCAAACATTCAACAATGATCTGTGCCGTTATTCACAACCTTTTCTGATGTTAAACAATCCAGTACAGACAGGGAAGCTGAGACTCAGACCAAGTTCACAGCCACTAAGGCTAAAACTCGAGGCTCTGGGCTCTTTTTACTGGTGGGACTAGTTCCTAAAACCTCCCTGAGGAGGAAAACTAAACGAGAGTCTTTAAATATAATTTCCACAAGGAATAGAGGGTGGAACACATCAGAAATCTCCAACGCTGGTGAAATAAGACTAATATTTCAGGATTTAGCAACAGGAAAAAAAAGTCAATTTCATTCTAAGCAAACATTTCGAGAAGCCTAGAATGGAATATTTGATACAGGTGGCCAGAACTCGGGATTACCTTGCTCTTTTCTAATCAAAACAAATATTTCATGAGCAAGTGCTATGCACAGGCACTTTGGTAACAGAAATAAGAAAGGCACAGGTAGATAAAACACTAACTACTTCACTGTCTCCTTCATCTGACACTGACTCATAGTTAAGGATTAAAGAAATGGACAGCTACCCAGAAGTAACAAGCTAGAAGAGCATCGGCTCACTTTCATTTTGAGATTCAGACCACCAAAGCAGGAGGTAGAGGAACATGTTTAAAAAGGAAAAGAAACACAAACTCTCTTGACACAGGTTGGAGTCAGTAAAAAAAGTCTAAGTCCAACAGGTGATTTAGGTACTAAAGAAAACTAATTTAGTGGATTACTTTTGATAAACTTTAACAGCAAAGCCCCTGGCAATTAAGAAAGCAAAATCAGCAAATAGGTTTCCTTGGAAAAGTATAGTCATTAACTCTGGGAGAATTACAAAGATTTAAATTAAATGGTGAATGGCAGCAGTTACATTATTATACATAACACCTTATTATATATAATACATAATATTTTAGATATTATATTCTACATATTATATATCATTTTATTACATATATTATATATTATTCAAAAATCACACAAATGCAATGTGTTTTCTGTGATGTGTTTCTAATTCTTAACTCTAAATCTATTTCTAGTAGGTTAATTTACCAATATACTAAAGTCTTCAAATAAATTTTTAGAGATATTACTGAATATCAAAGTAAGTTGAGCCTCTTAGTCTGTTCCCTTCTTTTTAAAGTTTCGCACAGGAGACACCTACTTGATGCGCTGTGTTGTACGCCCCTCCCACATGTCCTTTCAAGTCATGGCTGACAAATCAGTACTGAAAACATCAGTAATGCTTCCTAACTGACCACGCCCTCAGGAGCACAATAAACTGTGTGTGGTCCCAAGTAGTTATCAACCCTCTAGCAAGTGTGTCTTTCCAACTTGGTCCTGTTTAGCAGCGCCAAAAGACACAACAGCACAGTCCTTAGCATACACGAATCAAAAAAAATATTTGCTTCTTTAGTATAGCTTGAACCGTAAGAAACTGCCCGTATTGAATCTACAAAAAAGGCAAGTTCGTATGGATCAACCTCACATGTAAGGTAACAATATTTCTGTCCAAAGTCACTTTTGCAGTGACTGAGGTCTTCCCACAGTATTTAAAATTGCACACACACACACACACACACACACACCCTCAACTCTAGCACATCCTGTCCCCCATCCTTGCTATAACTTCCTAATTTTTACCTCCCATCCCTGCTTTCATCATTATTTGCTAACTTATCACAGTTTACTTATTTACTTTGTTTATTATTTCTCCCTCTCTGTTCCTCTAGTCCCACTAAACCTTAAACTCAGTGAGGGACTTTTATGTTTTCTATTCAGTGATGTTTCTCCAGCACCTGGAACAATGCCTGCTTTGTGGCAGATGTTCCACAATTATCTGTTGAATGACCAACAAAATAATGTCTAGCACATCGATATCCAGTTACTAGGATATCCTATTTATATAAATCAATAGAGTCACAAGGTAAATGTTTACTCTCATTTTAGTCAGGGGAATATGAAACGCAATACAAAAGCGTCACTAAGTTACCTTTTGCTCTTGTATCTGGGCCTTCACCACTTTGAACTCAGCTGATGGTGGTTTCTGATTGGCCACAAGCTCCTCGGTGTCCTGCATCCAGCTGAGCAGGGACTCCAGAGCATCCTGGAACCTCCCACAATGCAGCAGGGCCTCCTGGAGCTGGGCTGCTCGCTGGGCCACCTGCAAGGTTCCAGTGGTTTCAACTTATTGACTTGCTTAATAAAATAACAAAATTTACCCACCGGCCACCGCTTTTCATGTTTAACCTTCCCATTTAGTCACAAATCTTTTCCTTTTCATTTAAGATTTACCCAAAGCATTAATAGTGAGCAGAAAAGGGGTAAAAAGGAGTTTTACGTCAGCAAATGAGCTAAGAAGATAAGGTTACCGTCTTAAACAGCCAACGTAAAAGACAAAATCTTTGAGATTTGGGAAACATCCAAGGCCTTTATGATCAGCAATGAACGATTCAAGTATTTTAGAAACAACGCATTAGTCATTTTTATCATTATCCCTGAAATTAATTTTTATTTCCTACTGATGAATATCAGGGATAAAGATTAAAAAAAAACTAAGATTAAAATAATTAATATAACAGAGAGAATCAGAATTATGTTTTCCTAGGCAAAATGATTATAAAGTATCCAATTAAATTCTGCTAGCTCCGAGTCCTTTTTTCACAGACCAGGGGCTTTATCTTCTATTAAATGGAGTCTCTGTGTCCTACAAAGATATATTCTATTGTCCTTCTCATAGATCTTTTCCTTTTGGACTAAAAAAGTAGTTGGCAAGATATTTTAAGCACTAGGGAATATATTTTCACCTGACACTGCAGTCCAATAACATTTGAAGAACAGCACAATATAAATCAGACTTTAAAAAATGATAAATGTAGGTTTGAGACCTGGCAGTGCTTCAGATTTCAAGGCAGCAACTATTTATACAAGAACAATCACCACCACCACCAGACAAGCACTGTCATCCAGTAACGATTTTCTGATAATTTGTGTCATGTGAAGATCTGCCATTGTGTGTCAGTGTTATCTCCTTAATAGCAGAGCACTACTTTCCAGTGTTTTCCCTCACAGATCTTTTTTAAAAGGTGGGATCTATATCTGATGAGTAAAATAATATTTGGAATCTGTCGTCTCTAACGAGGGTGGCGAACCCTTAGTCCAGGGCTGACTTTCACTTGCACTGTGAAATTAGTTGCTGCCATTTGAAAATTAGAATATTTCACATAAAAAATGAGATTTCCAGGTTCTTTTGAACGTAAGCATTCTGTTTGGCAACAGTGAGCCTAGACCCTCAAAAGGCAATGACGTGCTGGAGCTAAGCAGCTCCTTTACCTTTAGAGGGGTGTGGGGTGTGCTCTCTCAACACAGGACGAGGTCATGGGCCACCGGCCATCACACCTACGCTACTGTGTTTCCGTCAAAGCTGAGATAATGACAGGGAGAGGCCCCATTTCACCAGCTTGTCTCTCCCTACTGAGCTCTGTGGGCTTCTGAGTTGGGGCCATCCAGTTTACAGCAATATTGAAAAGCAGGCCTATTTAGGGAAGTCTGGCTACTATCAATATGCTTAGTGGTCTCAACAAATGCTGGTGCATAATAAACAGCAGAAATGACAATGAAGGGCAGGAGAAAATTACCTTCTTATTGAGGGTCTTCCACCTTGCATTGACATCGTCCAGGTCATGCTCCAAACCCTCGGTGTTGGTACTTTTGGCAGCACTCTGAATCAGGCCTTGACCTAACCAGTTCACGTCCTGCTGCTTCACCTGCAAGGGTTCAATCTCCTCTTTCTGAAACACCTGCAGTTGGAAGAGCAATAATCATATGAATTATGTTAACTAGTAACCACCAAATATAAACATTTGTTCAATTATCAAGTACCAATTATTAAAGATAATTTTTGTTGACTATACATATGTCATAGTTGCCTTATTAGTAATAGTAAGAAATGAAACTAAATATAAATTTGTAACGTTTATTATTAAAACCATTCAGGAACATTAAAGAACGACCTTCTAAGTACATTTCATCAGATTACCTATAAAACCACGAAAATAGTACATGTGTCCTCTCTTTATTGCGTCATTATCATAGCACTAGAACTTTCCTACCATCCCAGTTTAACACTAGTAAAAAAAAAAAAAATGGTATGAAAAATGCTAAGGAGCAAAATGGTAAGATGGGCCCAAAATGAGCCCAGCTACCGTGCAAGGACTTTTACAGACTTCTAAGGATGGCTGCTGTTAGCTAGCCATGAAGTTTGAGACTCAAACTGGAAATAGGAATCACTGACCAGAGGATGAGGTGAGCCAAGAGGCCCAGCTCTGGCTTTCCAGAGGGGCCAAAATGCAGGGATTGGAGAAGAACAACGATATAGGCAGGCCCTGCAATCGTATGGATCTCTACACATCTAGCCCCCTCAATGTCTATCGAGAAGCCGATGGGCTTGCAAGAGGCATGGAGACCTCACCCCCAGATGATTACATGTATCACCAGCACAGCAACCCTGTGCTCTCTAGTCACTGCCTGCAGTGTCACAGCTTTCCAGCACAGTCCCCTTTTGACGTGCTGGTAGCTGTCAAAAGAGCTAATGTGTTAGAGTAAAAGGCAAGTTCCATGAAAGCAGAAATTCCCGTTTTCCTTATAGTAGTTAGTTTATGCCCTGAACCTATCACAGTACCTAACATGTGTTATGTACCCATTAACTATTTGCCAAATGAATATCAGTATAGAAAAAATTTTATATATATCATGGAGTGGGTGACATCTACCCCTCAACAGATAATACTGGGGGTAGGATCAACTCTTTCACAGATAGTACAAATGTTTTCTAAACAAGGCTTGAATGGTGCCATGGAGAAAATAAATTAATTTAACTAAGAAAGGAAAGTTTCAGCTAGATATTAAGATAAGACAAGGTTTGAGGCTCCAAGTCATTACACTATAGGGCACTATATAAATATATTAATAGTCCAACTGAATGAACAGTTAAAACAGAATATATGAAAACATAGTAAAGGCAAATATCAAAAGAGTACTTTAAAAAATTACAGACACAATATGGAAAATAATTTTGAATGATGTAGAGACAAACTCTCAGACTCTGGCCCAAGGCCTAGCATGCAGTATGCTCCTGGGTCATTGCATGAATGAGTAATAAATTAAGGAATAGCAAACAGATAACTGATCATTTCCTCTAAAAGTCCCCTCCTAGATAAAAGTCCAAATTTCTTCTACAGAAAATCGATATAGACCATTTCCACACTGGCTAATTGTTTCTGTATTACAATGCTAAACACAAAAACTCAACTACACATAACCAAAGAAATTATGAGAATTCTCCAAATCACTAAGGAAAAAAAAAACATCAGTTTTCACAATTTTTAAAAGGCAGTAATTTACCTAATAAGGCAAGAGAAAGTTGCAGCAAGGTAATGACAATAGAATTTGGTGTTGTATTATGATTCTATTTATTTTCTAGATCGCTTTCTAAGTTATAGCTTCTAGGAACTAATAGCTGTGGATATGTTCTACTACTTATAAAAAATGGAGGAGTGGGGGCTGCTACATTCTTAAGGCATATAAGGATTTGGGGAAAAGTTCTATTCTCCCTCTCACATAATTTTCAGGACAAAAAAAAAAACTAACATAATATTCTAATAACTACCTTAACCTCTGATCTTGATTTTAAAGAAACTAATTTTAGGGTTGTATATCATAGTAGGTCTAGGTGAGTCTGTGGTAATTTTCTGAAGTGCTATAAAAAATATACTAAGGGTTAAAAAAGATAAAACTACTTTAGAATCTACATACTCCTAGGAGTTTACTTCCTACAAATAAACTATAAAATCATTTACATTAAAAAAAATACTTTGCCAAACTTTTAAACCACTATGCCATTTAACTCATGCTCAAGGAAAGGGCATCACTGACTGAAGCAATTATTTCATAGGCTGAAAAGAGGAACTTTTCTGATATTGTCCGAATTCCTTATCTCTCAGTGGTAACAAAATATTTATCAAGAGCGACTCTCCCCCTAACCTAATCCATAAGCACACAAACACAGAGAAGCTTAAAATAAAATAAAATTACCTCTAAGACAAAGTTTACCAGAAGAGCTTAGTAAAAGTACCAAAATAGCTGAACTTCAATCTAAGTGGGAAGAAAAAAATTACAGGCTTGACAAACAACCTCTACTTATTACAAGGCTGCACCCTTTACTTTCTTACCTCATTCACCACTCACAAAAATAATCACAAAGAGTTAGGAGCTATAACGACTGCAAAATACAGCACAATAACTTCTGTACTTCCACATGCAGAGCTACTGAGAGAAAAATTTCAGCACATTTGAAAACGTCCTGAATTTGAGTAGAGTACTTCACAGACCACAACAATATAATGTTGTGTTTGTACCTTCGTGACTAAGCTTGTTCAAGCTTAATAAATCCAGTATAACTGCCCTTAAATGGCAGTGTCTGAAACCACAATGTGTGTAAAAGCCGAATGGGAACATAAATTCACAGTGGAGGCATTCTCAATGAAGGGAGACAGCCACCATCTGTACAATCAATAACACGACTCTAAACAGCTGGGAATAATCATTCTCCTCAAAAACGGTACCTAATTAATTGGTTATAATGATCCATGTATCAATACCTGGCATCTTGTAGGGAACTAGTGAAACCCCAAAATAAAAGACTGGATTTGATCCTCATGAGAAACACTAGTGTCCACTTTGAACAGAAACACAAACTTTTGGCACTGCCGAGTTTCCCGGTTTCATTAGTTAGTTACCTGAACTGACTGAAAGCCATTACAGACTGTGTCCAATATTCCTGCCTGGGCCCTTGCTTTTCTGGGAGCTGTTTTCTTTATTACAGGTATGAATTTCGGGGAGCACTTCATATGTATCATCTCCATCTCCTGGGCAGAAAGGGGAGCCTCCACTTCCTCTTTAGATGCTCTGTTGGATTCTTCCAAGTCGTGGCATCGTGTCAACAGTGTCACATTTTCTACTAACCTTGTGCTACCACAATCTACATCATGTCCCCCCAAATCTGAATGAGAGCGATCTAAATCCTCAGGAGAATCGTCCATAAATTCCCTACTTTGTACTATAATTTGGAATTCTCCTGGTCCATCTGTTTTCCCTTCTTCTCCAGGGTTAGGAACACCCTCGTGTTCTCTATCTCTTGGCATAATTAATGAGTCATACTTGACCATGCTCTCTTGCAAATCACTCTGCAGGGAGCAATTTTCACCATGGATTTCCCTTTGACCGTTTACACGTTTGGTTTCTTCTAGGGCAGAGACGTCATGTAAAATCATTTTGAAGTTGTCATCAGGGTGCGCACTTCTACAAGAAAGCAAGGGGATTTTCTGTTCGCTAGTGGAACTGACAGGGAAAAACGGTCTATACTGTTCTGCTATACGGATATCTTCAGCAGAAGACAAGCTTCTAATTCGTGACTGGTCTCCAGTTAAAATGCCCTGTTTTTCTTCCCTCTCAGCCGGAAGGCTACATAAGCCAGAGTCCTCCTCCTCCGACGTGAGAGAATTAGTCCCCCATCTGCACTTGCTGGCCTTGGTAACAGCATCTGACATATCAGTAGGTTCAACAAAAGAGCTTTCACTTTTGTTTGCATAATCCATAAAATTGGCTGGGACAAACATTCGCCATGACCGTCTATGCTCTTTCTTTTCTGCGTGAGATTTGGCTTTGGGTAATCCTGTGGTTCGAATGATATCGCTATTTAGTTTGAGCGCATCAAAGATCATCTTTTCATCTAGTTTGTTAGCTTCACGACCTCGCAGCTCAAACACACTGGAAGAAGCAAGGGCACCGTTGGAGCATAAAGAACTAACATCCAGTGTTCTGTGACTGTAGGGTAAAGTCCGGTCTGTGAAATGCCTGGAAGACAGGCTCCCTTTTGAACCAGAGTCTATCTGTTCATTTAGTCTAACAGTATCATAGATCGACCGCTGAGGGACATAGCAGTCTTCGATATTTAGATCCTCCTCTTCTTCACCCTTCCCTACACATGGGGGATTCTGGCGCAAGCAGTCTGGTCTGCTGAGTGGCTTCCCCATTTTGCAGAAAGTTAAAGCAAATAATGCAGCTCTTAACACAGAAAATCAGAAATAAGATAAAGCATCTTTCAAAAAAAGCATACTACTGAACAGAACTATAAAGTGTCTTTAGCATAAAGACACGTGCTCAGATAATGTACGTCGTAAATATATGAGGTCTTTAAGGTCATCATCAGTGCATCAGTCTAAATGCAACTATCCTTTTATCTGGTAGTTTTTAGAATGATTCTAAAAAATAAAGTGCATCAAGAACACAGAACAGAAATCTCCTTCCCCAGCCCCCAAAGTTCCCTTTCACATACTTCCAAACACAGAAAAACACACTCACACACACACTTAACAGTGGCTCAAACACTAGGAACATTCCATTGTCAGTCCATTTCCCTTTTTAGTCTAATTTTGCATCTGAGATTTCCAGATTAAAATTTCCAAATGAGCAAGCATTTTAACAGGCTGAATGTTAATTTAGGCAGAGCTCTGGTTAACTGTAATCCACTTAAAGATGGCTTGCAAAACTTCATCTCCTTTATAAATAAACCATGCTTTAGAAACTTAAAAGACAAACACCAGGACATGTATTGTTCAAATCAAGGCACAGAACAAATCTTCAGAGAAAAATAGGTCTAATGCTGTACGAAAGTTAAAATTTTCTTTTACTTTTTTGGGGCGTAGCTATAAATAATCTTGATTCAAAAGGCAGTTTTTCTTCCCATATTAAGCTTCTTTGAGGCTAGTCAGAACTACCCAAAGGGAAAAAAAAATTCAACTTTTGGACAGCCAGGCCAGTACAATCCAGCAACTGTTTAAAGTAAACAGAAAGCATGGTGTTCTATAAACGCTCCTTTAAAAAAAAAAAAAAAGCTATTTCCAAAGCGTCTTATCTGATCCTCCTTAAGGCTTATTCCACCTGAGGCAATTGCAGCAAAGAAGAGCTCCGGGTTTCCTTTAAGGCACAGGCAGCGTCATTCACATTCAGCTGAAAACCAAGACTAGTTAATCCTTTGAAATTGACCAACTGTGGCCGCAGTTTGTTTTTCATTTTAGCTACAGCTGGAGAGAGGCAGAGGTGGCGGTGGAGCAGGCAGAAAAGGAACTCCGGCAGGGGCCTCCCGCGCTGTCCCCAGCTCCTCAAAGCAGTACGGTCGCAGGCAGGGCAGGCATCCTCCCGAGCCAGGGCGCTTCCAGCAATGCCCTCTCGCTTTAGGCAACATCTGCTCCGTCCCTTCGCCCGCGGAGCGCTCCGGGCGCGCAGCTATCACTTCGCTGCTACGCCCTCCCGTGACTTAACTTCGCAGTCATCTTTTCTTTGACTCCTTGCCTCTTCTCAGAGCCGGCGAGCTGTTTCAGGGGGAGGTACCTAGAGGCCGAGAGGCTGCAATGCAACAGCTTGGTGGTGACATCAGCGCAAATCAGACCCACTGGGGAGAGGGGCAGCTTGGGTTCAGAGATCGTCGAAAGCTCACCGCCTAGTTCAAAATAGGAAGGGATAGGAAGGGCTGGCAGAGGCAGAGCCTGACACCAGGAGCTCCGCGAAGAAATCATTCTTCGTGAACATCCGGTGATCGTGCTCATTTGAATATTAAATGGGGAGAAAAGTAGCTACACAGGTCCTTATCCCTCGGTTGAAACCGCCCTCAATGGTAATTGCTGACTGTTTAAGTATCTGCCCAGCGAAGTGAGGATCACTTTGAAGTGGAGTGTTCTGTCATTCCTCTTTAAAGCCCAAGTTCAAGTCTATCTGTTCTCCAGAGTCAATTATTCCTATGCCAGGCAGCCCTGAGCACCGCTGACATGAATATTAGTAGTTACTAATAACCATGCAGTCCTCTTGAGGTTAATGCAAGGCCGCGGCATTGATCAAGGGCAGTAAGTGACTCCAGATATTTCATAAACAAAATCACATGCACAGATTTTTATCTACTGAACAAACACTCTTTAAAAATACTGTTTGAAACTAAATTCGGCAAGCTAAGCCTTAGCCTTTTGGGGGGAAATTAATAGTTTTTATTAAATACAAGAAAATCTACCCGTCCTTTATTTTGCAAAATAAGTAACATGGCCAAAGCAGCAGATAAATTTACGAGTTGAGGGCAGATTGGCTTTTCTCAATCTCACAAAACAATCATTTGAACATAAATAAAACGGTGCTGACCCTAAGTGAAGACAGCAGTCCTAGCAAAAAACAGCCTTATACTTTCTAGGACACTTTTAAAGAAAAGATGTGGGAGAGAACTTTTGTACCTTTAAGAGAATACATTATTCCAAAATTATTTTTATAAACCTAAAAATTGAATCTTAAAAAAAAAAATCCATAACCAGAGCTCTATAAGTAACGTACTCATTCAACAATTAGGTACAACTCAGTATATGGTCATGAAGTTGGGGGGGAAAAATAAATGAATAAATAAATAAATATATACATACATACACATACACACACATAATATGTTATATATAAATATATATGTATGTATGTATATATAGCCATCTATAAAGAAAAAATATATAAAATACCCATCAACATCACAATATCAATGCCCATTTTTCACAGACACTAAGTAATATATTTCAATAAGCACTTGATTATGTGGTGGTTAAGCACACAGGCTGTTCTGAGGGGCTGGTAATAAGAGAAAGAAAAACATGCACATGCGTTACCATGTTTGAACAGTGGATTGGGCACCAGGCCAAAAATTAGAAGCGACTAAGGGTTATACTCCCAACTGCCACTATCTTGACATGTAAGCCTGGAAAGCTACTTATTCATGGCAATATTAAAAATAAAGTTTCCATGAAAATGTGGTTGAGTGCCTTTCTCTAAGCATTCTGAGATCCTCAGAATTTTTCATAAGAATGACCCTAATTCAGTCCTCAGAGTCTAACTCTGAATCATTAGCACAATATTATTCTGTCCTTATGTAAAGCTAAGAAGAGCAACAAGTAACCTCACATTTGAGGTGGATAGCACATTTTTTAAAATGTCATCTAGTTGATTATGTGTCATTTATTTAATAACTGATTTCCTACTTTATTAAACTGATTCCAATTAATTCTATAAATAATGACCCTAATACAAAGATAATTCATTCATGCATTCAACCATTCATCAAATACTGCTGACTATCTGCCAAACACCGTGGTAAGCACTGGTGAAACACTGGGTGTTTCATAGGGGTGAAGTGTCACTGTCCTTACACATCTTACAGTACAGTGGATAATATGGATGAGAAAATGGGCATGATACAGTTTGGAGTGCTACAGGAAAATGTCGTCTAGCTGATTATGTTTAAGTAGATGCTATTTATTTAATAACTGAATTCCTATTTTATTAAACTGATTTCAATTAATTCCATAAATGATGATCCTAATACATTCTGATTCAAGTTAAAATTTGTACTATTATATTGGTATTTATGAAACATAAAAGAACTCTCATATTTGGGGCAGAACTGGGCTGGTTTACCTTTTCCTCCCAAATTTGGTTAATACAGCTACTTTAAATGTTATCATCTCTAATGTTAATAAAATCAAGATATATTAAACTGTGCTAAATGTTAATCATGATATCTAGATCTCACATTTTCATGAGAGATACAAAGTGAATAAAATGAGCATAATTTTTCTGAAAAATTGTCAAAACTATTACAATATTTCATACAAAGTTAAATGTTCTCAAAACATTGCTTTACATAGTCTACTAGATGTGATCCGGCTGAAGTATCTACTAAAGGCAGGTGATTTTGGAAGGGTGCACAGATACTAATTAAATTATACACAAAATAGTACCACTTTTTCATTTTGTATTTCTAAAGCT
This sequence comes from Hipposideros armiger, assembly GCF_001890085.2. Classification (NCBI taxonomy): domain Eukaryota; kingdom Metazoa; phylum Chordata; class Mammalia; order Chiroptera; family Hipposideridae; genus Hipposideros; species Hipposideros armiger. The sequence goes on along the minus strand of NW_017731945.1, from coordinate 1,139,604 downwards.
AAATTAAATCTTTAAAAAGGGAAATTCCTGAAAAATCTTAGCACTAAGTGCAACAATCCGCTTCATAGAAAAGTTAAAAGGCTAATTTTAGTAACTGAAACATGTAATTTCTAGAGTTGAAAGGTTGGAGATATTAATAAATTCAATGTGTAATATGTGGGGAAACGTCTGTATGAATAAATGCATCGTTATCCATGAAAACTGACAAAAGTATCCTCGTGGCCCAAGAGCTCCTGAAATACGGATTAGAAGGCAAAGAAGAGGTTTGGGTTTTTTATTGGTTTGTTTTTTTGTTTTTGCTGTGAGTACAAAAATAGACCTTAGGGGCAACAATTTCTATTATTTTTTTTTAAAACAGGCCATTACCTAATGAAAACTGAAAGCATCCTATGTTTTTAGTTTTCAATCTAATAAACTTCTTCACATAAGTGGCTTATGGTTTTTGAGGATATTCATCAAATTAATACATAATACCTACTTATTTCAGTGGAAAACACTTTATATTTAATAGAAAGTAGGCTATTCAGACCCTACCATGAAAGCAAACAAATCCAGAAACACTTAATAGATTCACTGTCTAACTTGATGGGAAATATCTTTAATAAGCAGTTGCTATTCTTCCAGTAAATTGCTACAACACTAAAAGTACGTCCCACTGCCCCACTTTGATATGGTGTTCAGGTGACAGTGGATAAAAAAAATATTCTATGTAACAGAAAATGGTTCTATGTGTAAATATTATTAATTGAAATATATATTATATATAATGTCTAAAAGTTGATTTTTTAAAAAAAAAGCTATTCAGCAAGCAAACCAATGCACCTGTTAATGATTCCTCCATTCGCTTTCCTTCAGAGAAACAAAAACCAAAATCAAATAAAACCTGAAAACATTCTTCACATTAAAACACTGACAAAAGAAATAAAGTAATCTTGAAACTGACAAAGATATGTGAGGAACAGTATGTGTTTTCTAGGAGTATCTTGGTTCTTGAACATCTCTGAAAGCTTTTCGCTTAATTTACAATCAAAGCATTTACCTACCATTGGCTATTATTTAATGAATGAGTAGAGAACTAGATAAACACTTAAAAAATATCTACCAGTCAAATTTTCTTATCAGATAACCCATGTATAATTTCATAACAAAGCAAATTCTCAGTCTCTGCCGCACATACACATACACACCTTTAAGCAACTTTCCACATTAAAAAATAAATAAATAAATATATATATATATATATATATGTATGTATATATATATGTAGGTTTTCTTTTACCTAAGGGAAGCCTATGATCTATGATAATGACAGTAGGTGCTACAGTTTGGTCCTTTCTGGGGGGATCACTTTAAAATGGTAATACAGGATTATCCTGTTAACAAAAAAAGACTTAAACAAATCCAGTTATAAAATCTCTGGCTGGAACTGACCTTAGAACAACCTATCTTCATGCCTCAATCTTAAAGCAATAGACATTAAGAGAGGCCACGTACCATAAAGAGTCACAGTATTACTCAGCAACGCAAGTGGAACGAGAACCCACATTGTCAACTTCCCTTGTGACAGCCCTTTCAGAGCACTACGGTATCTTCCTTGTGTGATGTAGGAAAGCGGGCACCCATCTGTTATGCCTCATCTGTGCAGGTGACAATGCGAGGTATTACTATTACTACACAGCTGATCAACTCCAACTCTTAGGAGCTTGGTGGAGCTTCTCTCTTGCCCATCAATGTGCTATTCTTTTTTCCTAAAATCGTAAATGCCACTTTAATGTAGCTGATTAAATAACGTAACCTTCCTATAAATCCCATGCATCTAAGTTATAGTTTCTGTAGTGAAAATATGTTCACCTTTAAAAGTACCAGACGAAGGTAACACACAATTTCCTTATTAATACACCCTCATTAACAAAAATCCAATCAAAAAAGAATTTTTTTTCCCTAACAAAAACCTCTTCGGCAACAGCTTTATTCACTTTCCCCGTTCTCAACAAAAATGGAGAACAATTCATCATCCACCTCTATATAACAATATGGGCACACTTAAAAACTACTATTAAAGCATTCTTTGGGCAGTTTAATTTTATCTTTAAAAATATGATGATATCAGAGGTTGTTTTAGGATCATTTAATAAACACCTTAGTAAAATATTTGCAAAGTAATTATTTCAGCAATATTGTTTACAAATAGTGCTCAAACTGCCTGACTTCACTAGCCTCAGCATACCTGGCATTTTAGTTTACCCAACAGTCAAATGATGATGCTGGGGTTAAACAATGTCTTCACCTGGACCAGAGAAAATTTATTATGGTATAATTAGGCATGTGTTCTGGTCTTTGTGGCTTCAACTTGGCTTATAAATTCTCTGCTCTATGTAATGCTATTTTCATTTTGAAAACAAAAAATATCTTTGGCTCAAAGAGACTTATACCACTGAGGTGTCCGTTTGTAGGGAGAAAATGAAAGGCAACTGGGGCAGCAACAGAGTGGCCGGGAATAAACTTTAGTAAGCAGGTTGTGAGGTAAGATTTTTTTTACCATGGCCTAGATAGAGGTGGGGAGGGGTATATATTTAGCTAGAATGTGACTGTACATGTTCGTTAAAACATCAAGTTTCTTTGATCGTCAGTGAAATTAAATCAAATCAATATGGTGACAATGATTACTTCATGAGGACCAGAAAATCTGATTGGCTGTTGATGACATCATGGGAATTGCCAGGATGTGTTTGTTATATACGGTTGGTTACATATGTCTTTGATAAATAAAAATGTGGAAACATTATTACTTAATAATGTAGTTTAGATTTGAAGATAATTTTGAGCTAGAAGTCTCCAACAGGAGGTAGGGCTAGGGGAACACCAAAGGGACTTTTTTTTTACTTTCTGCCTAGTAATTTATGTAGAATTTAATGTAATAATAGAGAAGGATAAATAGAAAATGGTACTGAGAGTTATCAACAGTAATAGAAAACAGCTCACTGTTCAGACATATTAGTCCAATGACTAATATTGAGAAGTAGAAAAACGCATGATAAACAGAACCTAAATAATCAAAATAGTTAAAAAATGTTAAGCTAACACAGAAGGTAGCACCAATCTATTTTCAAAAACTTAGTTTTCACTGAAAATGAATTAGGACATTTGGTTCAGAATAGCATTTGTTTTTAATCATTATGTTTGGGCTGGCATATTAAACATGAATTAATTTTGTCCTTTCAAGGATATTAACTGTTATTTCTTAGGTTAAGTTTTAGGTGGGGGTCGGGAGGGGGTCGGAATCCAAGCAGAGAAGTCTGTCTTACCTAGTTTAAATAATCCATTATGGTCCCGGTGACTATAAGGCACCCCCTACTGAGTAACTGGGTAATAGCTATTATTAACTTTAGTCCTACTCTAGAGGCAGCTTATTTTATATTATGAAAAATTGTTATAATTTTATCTGTGACATTAGGTTAAACTAAATCTACCAGAAAAAGTAATGTCAATCCAGATTATATTTCAAAGTCTATAATAAAAATACTTTCGAAATCCAGTATTTCAGTGCTTTTCTGTTGTATTTTTAGAAATTAGAATAACTAGTAGTTTGCTATTTTTGAGCAAACTATTGGTTGTTCACTCAATATAAATTATTCCACTTAAGAATAAAAGCATTTCTAAAATATTATGTTAAAACTAATGTTCAACAAAAGCGTAATGCTCAACAGAAACCAAGTTAAGATCTGAATTGTAAACTAATTTACCACTTAAGATAGAATTACTTAAGACAATAAAATGCTTGGTTCCTTCTCAGTAGTAGGCAGTCGTGGTAACCATCACCATCATCATCACAGCATCTATGTATCCGTTTCTAAGACAATTTCACACACTTTCATCTCATGTTTCTCATAGCAGCCAGTTTAACAGACCACTTTCTCTAAGCAGGTGTTCCTGGTGTTTTAGATTAAAGTAAACAATGGCTGTCACTCAGGCCACCCAAATTAGGCTGCAGCAAAGATGATTTGAATATTTTCCACAGGAACTATCAGATGTGCAACATGGTGAATAAAGTTGACACAAAACACTGCATTATATCCACCAAAACATCCAGGCTCTGACATTTACTACCTGTGTGACCTTGGGCAAGTCACTTAACCTCCCTGGATCTCAGCTTCCTCGCAGTAAAATGGAGATAATAATAGCATCCACCTCTCATGAATGTTAACAGGATTAAAAACAGAGTTTAGAATAATGCTTAACACATTGTAAGTCCACAACAGTGTTAATTGTTGTAATGACTGCTTTTTTAGAGCACGCACGCGCGCACACTCTCACACACACACACACACACACACACACACACACACAAATAAATAGAACTAGTGATTGTGTAAGTTACCATGTTTATTTACCATAATAATATGCTTGTTCTATTTTTATCTATGGCACTGGAATATACCAGGGGTGCCAAAAAATGTAAACAAGTGGACACTTTGGTTAACGTTCCTCAAATAGTAGTTCACCGTAATCAAAAGTTTCTGGATGCTGATGGTAACCACTTTGAGCACCTATTCGAATTGCAGAAGTCAAACGTGACTTGTATTCATCTTTTGTTATTGGTTATTACATATTGAGTATTACAATTTTAATAGTTTTCCTTTCTTAAAATGTGTATACATTTTGTTTGGCACGCTCTGTATTAAATACAGATGATTTGTCCACTTGGAAACCTTTATTTTTGTCTTGAGTCACTGGGTCTCAAGACACTGATGGTATGCATTGATATTCTTTATTACTGAATGTCATTAAAATCAATCAGCTCCCTCCAAAGTAATCAGAAAACAGATAAACACAGCATGCTAAGTGGTTTATTTTTCTTCACAATCAAATAAAACAATCTCTTTCAACATTAATGGTAACGATACTTAGTGCTTTTCAATTTGTAAAACACTTTCAATGCAATGGTGAGAGGGCTCCTCCTATCTCTTGCCTTTTCTTACTTTCAAAAGAATTCTTGGGCGGCCAGATGGCTCAGTTGGTTAGAGCATGTACTCTTAACAAGATTGCCGGTTGGATTCCCGCATGGGATGGTGGGCTGCGCCCCTGCAACTAGATTGAAAATGGCGACTTGACTTGGAGCTGAGCTGCGCCCTCCACAACTAAGATTGAAGGACAACAACTTTACTTGGAGCTGATGGGTCCTGGGAAAAACACACTATTCCCCAATGAAGTTAAAAAAAAAAAAGAAGTCTCCACATGGAAAGCCACATTTTTCACTGTACTCACGCAGCAGCACCATAACTTTTGCCCATTTTCTTACAAGTAGTTGAAATAGTGAAGAGAAATGAGCACAGTTTTTTCTACACAAATTCAAAGAAAACCTAGAGCAATGACAATGTTTCACAAAGACACTGAACATGCTTAAATCTCTCTAGTAAAAAGGCTACCTGGTTACTGTCATTTCAGCTTTCAAGTTTTGTCAGAGCTCTATAGAAAATTCCCACATTTTCTGTCTGAGGATGACTCACTCCCCACACTCTCCCACATTCTTAGAAGCAGCAACTCCAGTCTTATTAGCAGTATGTTGTTTTTCTAATATATAATAGAATGCTCACATATGAAATCTTGGTTTTGCAAACCAGAAATAGGAAAGTTTGACAGATAATGAAGGAAGTAAAACCAACAGTAGGTAGTTTCCTTCACCTTCAAGAATCAAGATCTAAATACAGAACCACAGATTTTTAGACCCTGTAGGTACTGGGCTCCCAAGGCACTTTATAAACAGCAAATAATCATAACAGTAAGAAGGAGAAGAAAATGGAGTGATTTTGAAGTTGTTTTTCAAAATGCAGTCACATAAATACTGTTATTAAGGATGAGCGAGGGAAATACTAGGTCAAATTCAACAGCACAGAATTTGAAAGTCCATTTCATTTATATTCATTCCTCATAGGAAACAACTTGTCGTTTTGCCCCTCGTTTTGCAATTTCTGTTTTTATTTGGTCTTATTTTATCCTTTATGTGCTAATGGTGGGACTTATCATCACACCAGTCTTTTTTGGAAAGTAAAACACACTTCATAAATAGAACAGGACCCATGCCAGCTCCGAAGGTTCATGTCAGTCCCATGCAGCAAATGCTTGATATTTAGGGCCCTCTCTGGGCAAGGAGGAACCTATCTTTGTCCGCTGTCAAGATACAACCTCTGCTCTTAAATGAGGCCAACTCCAAAGACACTAAACCTGGTCCACCATTTTTACCTAATGTTCCATTCATTACGCTATCAAGTGGCAGGCACTCATTGGCACCGAGGAGCTTACAGTCCAATAAAAAATAATGTGCTCCTAATCCTCTGGGATGTAAGCCCAAGATCTTTGTTTTATAAAATGAGGATTATAACATGGAACTCCACTCTGCCTTTAAAAACACGAACTCTGAGAAGCAAAAAGTTCACAAAAGAAATCCAATTAAGAAAGATAAGAAGACCATAAAAAAAATAAAATTAAATTAAAAAAAAGAAAAGAAAGAAAGGAAAAGACTTATAATTCACCATTAAAGAAAATGCTGGGAGGCAAACATGAAAAGAATAAGCATTTCATGTTAGAGGATGGCCTCTGCAGCAGAGTTCAAAACATGGCTCTGGTTCCTCCAGATGTCAGTTGTAAATGATATCAGAAACGGACTCCATGATGTCAGTTTCAGGCTTCATGGAGAAGTGCTGCAATTTTTCAAGCACCCTTTGACCTATTACTATCGTCTCAAGGCCTTACCCCATGAGGACCCAAGTCCCTAGTAAGCTTGGACCAGCCCCATGTGCCTGGGAATTACCTACATACATGCTCATTCAAGCTCAAACACTGTGACAGTCATATTAGAAGGTTCTACAAGGTAGACAAGCTCCTTTATATACCAATGAGAAATTTCCTGCAATAATAACGGCGCTCAGTAAAAGTGAAGAATTCCCTACCTTGAACACATTAAGCTGTTGGTTGATTGTCTCTGTTTCCATAGCGACGGGGCCTTGAGCCTCTTCGTGCTCTTCTGCCTTCTGAAGCAGAGTAGAAAATTCCTTCAATTTGCTATAGAATTCTCCAAGGCGCTCAATCGTCCCTTCAACCTGCTCTTCTCTGGCTTGTGCTCGGTCCAGCAACTTGTTGCACTGTTTGCTTAAAGCCTCCAAGTCCCTTTTGATTCCAACAAGATCAGGGGAGGTTTCTTCTGTGGCCAGCATCATCTTACAGGTTTTATTGGCATTGTCGTTGCTAGCGATGAAGGCTTCCAGTTTCTTCAGAAAGGCTGTAATAGCCTCCTTTTGATGTTGCAATGTTTCTACATCTCTCCCCACTGGAGCCATGCTATCCAGTTCGTCATCAAACTCTGCAAACTGAGAAAACATTTCTCGGATGGTATTCTGAAAATGCCCAATGCCCTGAAGCTTGGTTTCTAAGAATGAACACTTTTCATCAACCTGCTGACTTAATGCACTATGCTCTTGAGCTAAGGCTTCTGCTTGTAATAAAACATCAGAGGTCCCCTTTGAGTCTGAGGCGTCTGCCACGAGGTCCTGCGCAAGTCCTTTGGCCAAATCTACCTGCTGCTTCAGGGTCTGCAGTGATTTCTGCTGAGTCTGCAACATGGTCAGGTACTTGTTGCTGTAAGCCTGGGGTCCCAGAGAATCATGGACGTCTAGCTGTTCCTTTGCACACTGAAGCTGCCTCTTAGTTTCTTTGGACACTTCTTGAAATTCTTTCAATTTCTGGGCCATGCTCTCCAGAGACAATTTCTTACTGTGAAGTTGCTCAGTGACCATGTCTACCTTCTGGTTCAGTGACTTAGCCTCATCTGTAACCACCTCTTTATCGATCTCACAGACACTGAGCAAGCTATTGGCTGCATTGTTTAGCAATTCTACCATCCCAAAGCGCTGGTCTATCTCCTTCTGCAGAGACTTGAACTTGGCAATAGACTTCTCGGTTTCAGCAGGGTCCAAGCAAAATTTTATTTCCTCCACGTTATTTTGACATTTGTCTATCCAGGGCCGGAGAGTCTCTACGTGCTCCTTATATTTGAGTGCTTTTTCCAATGAATCTTTTACTTTGTCTTCTCTTTCTTTCACCTGCTTATTAAATCCATCCCAGTTGGTTTTAATTGTGTTAAGTTGTGACTGTAAGGCTGCCTTCTCAGATCCTTGTGTTTTTAACAACAGATTTTCACCTTCTGCAATGGTTTTTTCATAAACACTAGCTTGAGCAGTCAAAGTTTTACTAAAGTCTGTTTGATATTTAATTAATGACTCCAAGACATCGAGTTTGGCTGATATTGGGTGAGACTTGTTTAGCTCTTCTTTCTTTGTATCCAGCCACGCCTGAAAATCTCGCGACATTTGCTGGAATTGATGAGAGCTGGCACAGGCTGACTGGAGGTGCTGGACATGATTCTCTAAAAATGAAATTACAGACATGTTTACATCAAAATGCTGATTTAATCTATGGAAAGCCAAAAGCAAAACCACCCAATAAATGTACAGGACCACCCAAAAGCACGGGCTGTGCTCGCTGACTATAATCACTACAAGTGAGCTTAAGTTATTCACAAAGGAGGGGAAAGGAGCAAAAGGCGGGCACAACAAGAAGTGATAATCCAGGAGAGGAGGAGAGAGGTGAGAGGTCCAAATTACGGAACACGTAAAACGTAAAGCTGCAGGGCGGTACAGGATAGTCACACACACACTGCCCGCTGTGTAGTCACTGCCATTCCAGTCTATGGAAGTGACAACTGTTCAAAATTCTAAGTATGCTGATTCATAACCCATCTCTGATCAGATATGACTGTTTAACTCTTGTGTTTTATATGTCATGAAGGCAATACAATGTAGCACACAGGAGCCGCAGGGGTTTGCATTCCACCTCAACCTATCAGGAGCTGGAAGACCCTGGGCAAATGATTAAACCTCTAAGCCTCACTTCCCCAAATGCAAACTGACAACATTAATAGACGCTGTTGTGGCAATGATATGATAGCTCATGTAAATGTAAAATTCTCAGCTTAAGGCTTGTCACACAGAAGTGTCCATACAGTAATAATAATCACAATCTGAATAGCTAATATTTAGGATCAATATCATGCCAAAATAAAGGCATAAGCCTAAATGGTTGCTTTGATCAGGAAACAAATCCAATCAATTAAAAAAAAAATAAGCTGAGTATTCACTGGGTACAAGGCACCTAGTGTTACTTTTCAAACAGAGCAAACACAGTAGTCAAACATGCTATTCTTTGGCCAGCCCTTCCGAAGTCTAATAAGTCACTACTGCTGCCTGTGACAAATACTAGCACACCTGTCACAGGATCATGGCCACAGAGGTGAGAGAGAAAAATAGTACCAAGTGCTTCTCTTTCACACACTTTCTCTAGAAATATTTTCTATGACAGAGTCAGACAAAATAACTACAGATGAGAAAATGATGCAAAGTCTTTTTAATAACTGTATCTATTTTTCTGGTGAACTAAGACAGTCACACAAGCAAACACATTTCCATCTTTTAGAACCCAATTTGGAATAGCTGAAATTTCAGTGGACCCTCACGGAGTGGATTGTGCCCACTGTTCCTCTGTGATCGGTGTAGAAGTACCCTATTACTATGTGTGCACATGAACACAACTGCCGTCTGCATTCATTGAGCAGCCACCTCTCCACTTATGAACTCAGTGGGGGCAGATGCTCTTCGGGGTCCCAGATTACTGGCAATGGCTTGGAACTAGGCAATCTGTGATCTCTATTTCCAGGGAATCCATGTTTTAAAAGAAGATAGACAAACCTGCTTTTTGTTGGATATCCTTAAATGATTTTAAGATGCCTTCTAGTTGCCTACTGAGTTCTGCTTTCAAGTACTCTTCTTTAACTAGTGCTGACAAATCCTCACAGAGGGTCTGGGCCACTTTTATCTGCTCCATTTCCTGCTCTATTTCCTGCTTCATTTTTTGGGCTGTTTCCAACTGCTGGTTCATAGCGTCAGGCTGTGTGCTCACAGCCACACTGCTGCTGAGTTTATTGTCCAAATCGCTCAGTTTATCAGAAAGGCTTCTCAGCAAGCTTTGATACTGTGTGCTTTTAACAATGGCTTGGTCGATCCAGTCACATCTGTCACTCAATTGTCCTGTTAGGCTGTCCCATTTTTGGGTCACAGCTGCCAGTTGCTCTTTCACAAGCCCATGGAAAGAAGGATGTTCACCAGGTCGGCTCAGAATACCTTGACCAGCTGCTGTGAGCTGCTCATATTGAGGTTTCCGAGTGTCAAATTCTTGCAGCAGAATCTAAGGTGAAGAGGTAATAAGGGTAAATAAACACAAATTATCGGATAATTACAGGAAACACAGCTTTAAGTTTCTAAAGAGACAGAAATGCTACTGATTTACTGTGTTTTAATTTTTGATTTTTAATTAGTGCTTTCCTAGTTTTTATTTCTAGGGCAGTGCAATTATCCTAAAGTAATTCAAAGAGCTATGGTGCTCCACAGAGATAACGTTTTGCCTGAGATAATATCCCCCAAACGGGAAAATGAAAGAAATAAATATTTTCACTGGTTTGGGCAAAATGAACAAAAATTCACATACAGATTTGCATATACAAAGGGAAACACTGTTATTGGAAAGTTCACATCATACTAACAACAAATTTGTTTTTTCCGATTTGTACTTTTTCTCTTTGTAGGGTTTTTAAAAATACTCTACAGCATTTTACACCAAAGGAAACAAACAGCGATAACAGTGTCAGAATATATTAA
>NW_017731945.1:1113706-1128674 GCF_001890085.2 Hipposideros armiger | reverse complement strand
CTCTGAGACACTACCAAGACTGGGGGGCAATTATTTCTCCCCAAATGGTTATTTAGTTTCTGTTTTCATTCTCTTCAAATTAAGAACATACATGAATTTGTATTTTCAGAGTACAGGATCAGCCTCACTGCTCTGATACCACTACTTATATCTAAAGAAATCTCACTGAAACCACAACAGAACTTCTGTATTATGTTTGCCTTAAATTTTATGGATTTTTTTTCCCCCTTGTGGATTTATGCGCTTATAATTAGAGTAGTCTAACTAACCCTCTGGGTTTCAGGGTTTCCTCTTTGCTTCCCTTATTCTTTCTCCTCTACTTATCCTGTTTCTCCCCCTGACAGGGCTGTACTGCATGAGTTTTAAAAGTTTCATTATCTACTATCAGACTCGAAATAAATAAAACCTCAAAGGAGTAATTTCTAAACCATAAAAAGCATACACTAGCTTCTCATAAAAATGTTATTACTTATACACTCACATTAATACTTCAAAGAAGGCCCTTTATAACAGGGTCTGCACAAACCACAATATGACTGAAATGATCGAGGGACTTGGCCCACTCATGGGCTCAGTAGGCTACTGTGAAATGCCTCCCAGCTTCGGTTCTCTGGGGCTTCCCACAAACCTCAGAACGGCATCTGTGGACATCTGAAACACTGCAAATACACTCCAAGGCAGTTAAAGCACACACTGCCCAATGCTAATATAGTCATAATGAAAACATTTTTCTTGTTAAATAGTACTCACCTGTACCTGCTGCCTTTGTGTGTTTAGCATATTTGGGTCAATGGACAGAGGCCCAAGTACACTGACCATCAGTTCCTTTTCCACAAGCCACTGTTTTAACTGAGCCTCTACAGTCTGGAATTGAGTTAGATTATTAGAGGATTCTTCCAGTTTTTGTTGTCTATCCACTGTTAGTTGATTGAGTTCTTGCCACTTAGAATCTAAAAGAAAAAGGATAAAGCGGGTGTTGAGTATCTATGAAGGCTGCAGGAAGTGACTCAAAATGATATACAATGGCTATTATTCCGTCTTTATAACTCTCTTACACAGTTGATTCAAGTCTAACCAAAGATAAATAATAGCATTTATTATGAATTTTTATGATTCTGATGGTTGTATATTGATTAAATTAAAATGGAAGTAAATCTGAATCTGATTTTAGAATATAATGTAGAGTATGGAATATTCCTTAAAGCAAACAAGTTCCTGAGCAACCTCGGTCCTTCCTGAAGTCCTATCGAGTCTGTTGAGTCAATTATAACTGACCTATGAACAATAAACATTAATCATTTTCTTTAATATCAAGTCTTCAATGATCAGTTCTAGGCAAGTGACTCTCAGATTTTTATAACTATGCCCAATCATTCCCTTCTATTCACACTGCACATTAGTAACCAGCTGTTCGAGGTTACACTAGGAAATCTCATCAACCCTTTAAACTCACTTCTTTTAAATAAAAAACTCATTATATTCTCCTATCAAAATTGGTGGATTTTTCTGACTTCGAGATTTCTTTCAAAGGTTATTCTTACCCCATGTCAGAGATGCAATAATTCACAATGTTCTTTCATGACGTCCTATTTTCTTGGTTCCAAAACTGAAACCCATCCTTTACTTCTCTAGTGCCCTCACTCCCTCACTCCATTTGGTCCTCATCATGGTTTGCCCAGACCGGTGGTTCTCAAACTTTATAGCTGCATTAAAATCGCCTGGAGTGATTGTTAACACAGGTTGCTGGGCCCCACCCCAGAGTTTCTGCATCAGTAGGTCTGAATTTCTGCATTTCTAACAAGTTCCCAGGAGACCCTGCTGCTGCTGTTCCCAGTCTATGACAACTGCAGACCAAGACTTCTAGCTGCTTTTCCTGCTACTAGTGTTTCTCAGCTGCAATCCATTAGGTTCTTAAGTAATTCCACTCCCCCGCCCCCCTGCAAAAAAAATCACTTTCAAATATGTCACTTCTTTGCTTAGATCCTTCAATAACTCAGTTCTCACTCCTTAGATGACAACATCTGAAGACCTTGCTTGCCACTCACGGCCTCCCACACACTGGCCCTAGTCTACTAATCCTGGAGGGCTTGCACTTTGAGATGAATCCTCTAATCTAGTCCCGCTGATCTTACCATTACCATCCAAATAGGCTTCTGCTCACACAGGCCCCATACCCGACACATACCTCCTCTCAGTGTATCCCAGCTCTACCCTTCCTTCGCGATCCCTCTGGATTTTACCCTCTGCTTGAAGGGTTTCCGGTCTCCCCACCCTCAAGACAGCCTGTTCCTGAAGCCAAAAGTTATTGACCATCACTTGAATATAACAGTCACTCAATAATTGGTGGGTATAATTAGTTCATTGACAGATTTTTTTCACCTAATATAATATACTAAAGATCTGATTTTTGTAGAACCCAACCCTGCAACTTTGTCTATATGGCATGTTCTAGTCAAACATAATCTGACAAAATAATGTAACTAAAACAATAAACTGAGAGGAAGAAATATCAAAATCTTATCAGGAAGCTTTTTTGAAATATACATTCCTTAATTCCACTCCTATTCTAAAATGTCTTGATAATACTCCCCCTAATAATTCTGATATCCCAGGTGAGAGCTACTGAGTTAGGAACAAATTAATTACAATTCAATAGAAGTCTCCATAGTTGGACTAAATAGACCTTTGAACATTAAGATTCCTTAGGATAACCTTTTCCAAACTAAAACATACTTACAGATTTCTAAATGTATCACGGCATATCTGACTCTAAAGGAAAGACAATCTTTAGCTAAACATAATGTAAAGATTGAAAGTAAAATCATTCTCATAATCATCATAGCACACACATAGCCTTTACTATGTGCCAGGTACTACTCATCTGAGCTGTACACACATTAACTCATTGAATACTCCAAACAATTACATAAAGTAGGGAAAATTAGTATCATTATCTTTTCCACATTATTATAACAATGCAAAAGGAGTGATAAGATAATAGGGCTCAAGAAGAAAATTCTGTACCTAAGAAGAATAGATTATATAGTGACAGGATCGATATGGGAATATAACTCTAGAAACAGAGTCAAAACCATCAGATTTCTGTGGGGAGCTGCTTTTTAATACTGGCTGTGGAAGAGAAGAAGAGCATAACACAGAGGCTGGCGGTGTCCCAGAAAGCGCTCCATGAAGGAGAAGGGAGCCAACCTTTTCCAGACAAATAAACTAACAGAAACGTGTAAATTAAAATATAGTAAAGCATAAAAATTAGAAACACCAAAAACCTAGTATACAATAAACAATCATGAGAACATGCTACTCAGTGCACAGCATTTTATTAACTAGTATCTACCTTTTTCATAACAATGAATTAAGTTAGTGTTTCAGGAAAAAAACAAACAAATAAACAAACAAACAAAACCCAAGATAAAATTTACCAAGTCAGCACAACATAATTCGAAATGGTACTTTTAAATATGCAAAAATAGATTCTGAAACATTAAATCAAATCCCAAAATAAGTAAGGCTGTTGGGTAACTGTTTCCTGACGAAGATTATGATGAAAAAAAGACTGAGCTGCTGTTTGTGGAGTCTGGTGTAAGTAACATAACATACCTATTTCCATCAACATCTGCTTCCATTTCGGGGCCTCAGGAGTATCCGGGTTCTGCTCCAACAGCTCTGTCAATTTGTCTTTCAACTCCTGCACTTTGTTGACATTTTGCTTCAGTTCTGCCTCAAACGACTAAGAAGGGGGAAAAAAAATACAGTAACCCCATTAAAGTATGTCAATATCGAAAATCAAAAACAAAATTATGATAAGAGAATGTTTTTCTCTAGCATGACCAAAAGAGGAAAAAAAATCCACAGCTGAATGCTGAAGTGGGGAGGACCTGGAATCACCAGTTAATTATTTTCCTTTCCTCTTCTAACTCATCCTCAACTATGTGATGCAAGAATCGCAAAGAGGAATGCTATAGCTCTGGAGATAATAATGCTTATCCCCATTACCTAGAAGGAATGTCGTATTATTCTCAAACAAATCCCTTTGGAAAAAGGGAAGACGACATCAGTAAGATTGTAATTAATAAGAAAATCAGTCTTGATAAAGGCTGCCAGATTTGACAATCTACTAGTAAATAAGTCGTTTTCTGGTCAACACACTATCGAGTTCAAATATAGGTTAGTAATTTGTAGACATTTTTGCCATTATTGACACGATGTAAAACCATTTTCCCAACCTTGACAGCTGTAGAAAGAAACACTGTCTATTAAAGAAAGGGAAAGCAGGAGCCCCCCTATTTTATACTGGACAGAACAGATCCCTAATACACTTGGCCACTAGATTAATCTTTTCTAATAGCTGACTGGTTAAAATCCCAGACTTAAACTGATTTAAAGGTGGCAAATTTGTTTCTACCCAACAGTTCACTCATCTTTATAATGTCTTAGTGCAAAAATAGATGACTACGACCATCAATCTCACCCATTAAACAAAACCGGCAAATTATAATATTTGCTAAAGAGCAAGAAATCAGGACAGGGCTCCTATCCACCTGGGCTTAGTTCTGAATGCTAATCTATTCTCTTCCAGGTCTTCAATCAATGTGCCCACAGAATATACCTTATTCTGCTCCACCTGAGTCTTCACAGCTTCAGTATCTGTAGGTGTAGGTGCCTGATGCCATTTTGTTGCAGTTTTGTTCATCGTCTGTAACCACTGCATCATTGCACTCGATTCTTCCTGAGCCTTTTGCAATTTGGTGAGTTTAGTATTCAGTTCAGCTATTTTGTCCTTAAGTAAGAGGCCAAGATCTTCATACCCATGGCTTATGTCAGTCATATCCTTTTTAATAGATGTTAATCCTAACAGTAAGAAAAATAATTATACTGACACATTTTTCAGGATGTTTAGAGTAGAGCTCTAGAAACAAAAGTTTGCTTTAGATGAGATTCCCTTCTATTTTGTCAATATTAGCCCACTATGACGAAGTCATACAATTTTTATAAGTAAAAGGTTAGATCATCTTATAAGGCTATTTAGTGACGAATAATTTAGGAACACTGCATAATACAAGTGAAATGAAATACATTTTAAATAGAATAAAAAAAACAAAATCATAAAATATTACTGATTAATTCCTCAGTCATTAAACTCAAGAATATAGCTCAAATAATATCTCAAGTGACAAAATATCTCAAATTTACCAAACAGAAAGAAACATAAACCAAATGCCAAACTGAACTACTGGATTTCACTAATTTCTGATGAAGAAAATTACATGGAATGTTATATAAATATTATATTTATGGAGAATGTGACTATTACATTAATACCATTTTAATTCAAGTTTAAAATTTCAAAGTAATTACTAATCACCTTTAAAAAGATTTTCTCTGTCAAATGTATGGTGTCAGGTGGGTATTAGACATATCGGGGGGATCACTTTGTTAATTATATAAATGACTAACCAATAAATTATACACGTGAAATTAATATAGAATAACCCTGAATGTCAACTGCAATCACAAAATTAAAATAAATAAAAATAAAGTTCAAAGCATCATAAAAAATTAAGGAAGCTATTTAATGCAATTGACAGAGAGAAATGCATCCTCTGCTCATTTATGAAGTAAACTTAATTACTGATATTATTAGAGTCTCTGGCTTGTAAATAAGTACAAATCATTAATGTCTTTCTCCCCAACAGACTGTAAGCTCCATGAGGGCAGAAACATAATATTTTTTTTACTCAATGCTGAGATTATAACAGAAATGGAAAATATATGATGAATAAAAGTTATATATTGTTCTATATATATATACATACATACATACATACATACACATATATATACACTTTTAAAGTAAAAAAAAAAAAGATTTCCTCTCTCAAAAAATACCAAGACATTTCAATCAATAAGCACTTAGTTATTCACCTTTACTTGCTAAAATTTCCTGAGTATCTGTCATTGTTCCTTCACCATTTAATATTACGCCACCTGTAAAAATATTAACACTGAAGTAATCATAGATTTGCATAACATTTCTATGCATTAATAGTAAATGACTTTAAATCAAACCTCTGTAAGCAGTAATCATTTAAACATGTTATTACTACTTGAAAGTTTAAAATATTGATTCCATTTCAAAATCAAATAAAGGTCCAAAATTTAAAGATCAAGCCAAGCGGTGCCCGACTAGCTCAGTTGGTAGAGCATGAGACTTTTAAAGATCAAGCCATATCCTCTCTTCTATATAAAATGTATTCTTAAAGTAGTAACATGATCGCCTCAAACACAAGTTTCAGTATTTTAGATTATATACAAGTATACTACTCATTAAATATGAATTTATAAAACAATTTTGTAATAAAGTTTCTTTATTGGAAAAGTTATTTTAGCAATAAAGTCTCTAAAGCTCAGAAGTTGCTCAGTATCTGTGTTGCACGAAGCACAAATGAATGACAGAACCAAAAGGACTTCTGCCCTCCTTACAGAAATGACAATTGTCTGGTGCAGTCACATAGTATTATCATGGGTTTAGTGAAGACAGAATGATGTGAAAAGGCATCAAAGAAAACGTGAAAAGAAACAACAAACAAAAAACCCTACTACTACACTCACAGTGGTTTGGAATGCCTGGGCTTTGGTGTATGGCTCACCTGAACCTAACCCCAGCCCTATTAATTAGTAGCTCTGTAACTGGGCAAATTAATCACCACTTCCTTAAACTGATGGGGACAATAATACCTATCTCGTGAGACCACTGTGGGAATTAAACACAGTTAACCTACTGCCTAAAAAATAGGAACTGCTCAGGGAGTAGTAATTACTTTTCTCTTTAATTATATAACTATGTAGCATTGGTATCTTTTTCATAATCGGAATATTTGACAAATAATTAGCCTTTCTCATTTGAGTATACACTGGCTACCTATCCAAAACACAAGGACATGTCCCAAAACTAACCACACGGGAACAAGTATAAACAAATGAAAACATTTAAATATCTGAATCTTAATGCAAGTTTCATCCCTTAAAAAGAAAAAAATAAATCACACACAATGCCATTTCAGATGGAAGTGAATATACCCTGTAGATGCTCAAGATTAATTCCTACCATGTTTAGGAGTTATTAAGAATAGAAAAAAATATTTTTTGCTCATTGCAAATATAAAGTGGACATGAACTAAAATAAAACACAATAGAATTCCTTTTGTTGAAAAAATAAAAAAAACTTGACATTTCAGGAAATCTGATTAGGAGAAAAGGAAGAGTTCATCACACCATATATAATAGGAGTATTCCCTGAAATGGGATTAATAGAGCGGAATAAATGGTTGGTTGAGAGAGGCCCAGCTGGAATATCAGTCTCACAATAGGGATGGGGTGGGGGGTGGGAGCAGGACTAGGCAGAGGATGCTCTCAGGATACTTAGAAACTTTCAGAATAAAGGTATGAGATCTGTCTTCAATCTACTCTTGGATTTTTTTTTAAAGCTAATATTGACAACAATATAAATACATTTTAAACTTTAATCTATAACTACAACTTAATTTTAGAATCATTATTCATATATTTCAACCATTCTGTTGAGAAGAGTAAGTAGTTCAATCATGATTAAGATTGTGATTTAGATATACTGGTTAACATATTGTATATTTTTTTCTTTTTTTTTGGGGGGGGGTTGTGTAAGGAATAAAAGCAGATGGGAATAAAATGAAAAGTCCACTCTACAAAAAAGAATCTGTTTTCTTCCCTCACTTCTTCTTTCCCAGGAGTCCAGACTCATTTCTTTATCAAATATTTCAAATAGAATTGTAACATTACCTTAATTAAGGTAAATAAACAAATGAATTGGAATCTGATCTTTCCCTTTCCCCAATATAATGCCCCCTATTCTCACATATTAATTTGGCTACATTTTAATTGTAGTCTTTAATGAAACATAAGAGGGATTTGAAATTTGACTAGTACAGATACTTCTCCATGGCAGCTTTTAGTGTGTTTACAGATGCCATCTTTTTGTCCCTCACTTTTCCCTCCTGGGATTATTTCATGCATTAATTTGAAAAATAATATACACAAATAAAATTACCAGGGTGGGTCCAATTCTTATGGTCTTTGATATGAATATAAATAAAGCACATACCTGATTTAACTGCTGCTATTGCCTTTGCAGGGGTAGTCACCGCACTTATGAGGTTACATAGTGAGATCCCACTGTTGTTTACTTTCTGAATCTCTGGTGTTTTTAAGCTCCACTGTTCTTGTAATTTCTTGAGGTATAAAAACACATTATTTTTCAGTCTTCATAATCTTTTCAAAGGTACACATTATAATTCAAGTTCTTAAAGACATCTTAAAACAATGACAACTGTGGATCCTGGTTTGTGAGGGAGTGGGTGGAAGAAAAAAACACCATCCCTATTGGTTCCCACAGCCCAGGTGACTGGCAACACTGTTAGCAGGGAGAAGTGACGTGTGATCCATCCTTCATTCTGCCCCTAGCCACAGTGGAAGTCAGGCTATTCCTAGCAGCCAGAGGTTCCAAAGTAACTGTCAACTGTAAGTCTGGAAAACTGCATTAGGTAACAGTCAAGTTGCAAGAAGAAATGTACTATAAAAACAATTAAAAAATGGGAATTCAGAATTCCATTGAATAGTGAGTTTTAATCATCAAAATGTCAATGAATTTAAAAAAACACAAACCTCCACAAATTTGGAGTGGGAAAATGGGCAGAACTGGTCATGGGTCTTATGGTGTAAGTCAGATGACAAAAAGACTTGTACACGATTTGTACTAGAGATTCAATTCTATCCGTAAATACTAGTTATGGTGATATATCCAAGTTACAGTAAACTGCTGAGTTGAAGAGAAGGGTCTTTTACTTAATATTACGAAAAATTATTAAAAAAATAGTGAAACAAAGTAAAGGTTTGGTGGGGAAGGAAACTTGGATACGAACAGTCAGCAACTTGTTAACACATCCCAGTCAACAACTCACTAATACATCTCTTTAAAAAAAGCCAATTAATTGAAAGTTGGGTCTTTCCTCAAAAGGATCAGTTAACCCCATGTCATGATTTGCAAATATCACCAGAAGGTATTGTACATACATAAGAACCTAACTTACGTGACATGAAAGAAAAATAAACCACTATTAGTCTTTTAACTTCTCAGTACTGACACAGGCAAATAAGAAATTAGTATTAGACACAATGATTGACCTTAGTTTCTTCCAAAGATTTTCCTAAATCTTCTGCACCAAAAGAAGGCTGCACAATGGGAACTCTTTCCGTTGTTTCTTTTATCCATGACTTTAATGATTTAACAAGGACTTGGAAAGCATCCATCTGTTCCTGACAAGAGGAGACAGCTTCTTTTCTAGACAACAAAAATCATTGACAAATTTAAGCCACAGAAAGGAGATGCTCCAAAGAACTAATTACTAATAAATAATTGTTCCCATATCAAGCTTAATATTAAGGAAAAAAATCTTCCTCCACCTACACGCTAACCCTTTGATACAGGAGGAAAGGTTTCCTGGGCGATAAGTGAAATCAGCTAAATAACTATTTGTCTATTCCTCAGAGGCAAGGTCTGTAGATAAAGATAGAAGTAAAGAAATCTGCGCCCCATATGTAATAACACTCTATAATGCTACATCAACTCTAAGGCTATATAAACAGTTTTAACACTATTTAGATTCAGTGAGCTTTGATCTGTCCACTTTATATGGTGCTTACTGCCAGCAGGCACCTAACAGAAGTAAAACATTCACACATCACCCGCACGAAAACAGCGCCACCTAGTGGTTTCTATGCTCTATTACAATCACTTGAGTGGATGGATAAAACCGGTTGCTTTAGAGAGCACAGGTTTCAGTCACCAAAAAAACCCCAAAAGGAACGAGGTCAGACCTCGTGACTGAAAAGTTTTTAATGAGTGCCTCCCCTGTGGATACTCAGGAGGCTCCACGGTCAACTATATGGATCTTTCTGTACCTCAGCATCATGGAGGGAGGGCACATGCCCAGCACATGAACAGCTGTGAAGACGGTTATATTTGGAGCCCGGATGACATGTGGATGACATGTGCACATATGCAAGTGTGTGGAATATTGGCACATCAGGGTCCACTGCAGCTGGACTAATTACTGATGACTACGTGGTTTTAAAATTGAATCCATTTGAAAGAAGAAACAACCTAGAGTTTACCTAGGAAAATCAAGACTATGTCTTCTGTGCAATATGTAAATTAAATGTTATAGGACAAGATGAAAAATATAGCTCTGTAAGTAGTATAGACAGCACTCAAAAGTTTATGGTAGAAAATTCGGAAGAAATAAAGAATAGTTGAAAGAGAAATAACTATTTTCAATCTTTTGGGGGTCCTCTGTATAAACTTGAGCAAAACAAGATGTACTATACATTTTAAACTAACATGAGATCAGAAATATAAAATTCAGTTTCAAGGCTTATCTTCATACAGCTTTTTAGCTCAACTTAGGTTCATTCTCTTGTTTCTCATCTTGTTTATTCATGGAGTAATGTCTTATCTACAACTCTTTAAAAAGTAAACTATTTCGGAGAGAAAAAAGGGAAAAAAAAGGCCAGCTTCTGAAGTGAGCCCAGAAAGCAATGAACCACAAGCTATCTTTTCAAGGTTTTTTCTGCCCCTGCAAATAAAAATGTGATATTTGCTAAAGGCTTCAGACACAATAGTGCGTTTAGGTTAGTCAGTAACACACTACCATCACCATTTTTCTTAAAAAATGCTTTCTACTTTTACGTAAGTCTTGAATTTCCCTTCTAAATAGTTTAACAAAAATACACTTAATTTTAATAACAAAAAATCGATATAAAAGCACTTATAAAGTACCCCTACATTTATTCTCAAGTTTTCAAAACTGTTTCAGATATCTACATAAGTAAATAAAAATAACTCATTCTAATTAGTATCAGGTAGAATCAAATCCAATTTCTTAAGTGGTGCTTACTTTTCTGTGATGGTATCCTCCATTTCTTTGAATTTCTTTGACAAATTATTTGTTTTTTCAAAAACCAGAGCCTTATCACCTGGCAAGCCATGGCTGGATATCTCCTTCAAGAGACTCTGTAGAACTTCAAGGTCTTTCTTATGTTCTAAGAATTCAGAAGTAGATTCCTACAAAGCATGTAAGATATTTAATCACTATAAGATGTTGCTAGATCTTCAAATGGCATTCCATCAAGAGGTATGTATGTGACCAGAATCTCACGTTAGAATAATCCTGCCTATCTATGGTCAGTTCTCCTATATATAAATAAATATGGAGGCAGGCTATTTGAAGAACACAGTAAACTTCATTTAATTTAAAAATGCACTCTTTACATTCTGTCTCTTTGTAGGTCTGGCACGTAAAATACTTATATACATCATCTATGGTTCCTGGAAAGTATTGTTTGTGAAATACGGTGTTTGTTTCTAATCAATAAGCAAAGGCTTCAAAGAGGAGTTGAGGTCTACAATTTTCAAAAGAGGAAAGCATAGATCTTTATTAATCCATCAGCAACTAAAATGATGATGGCTCATTATAAGTCTGCCAATAAACATATGCGTTTGTCTGAACTGCTAACATACTCTATCATCCTCATGAATATTCAGGAAGACATACCTGCATATACTGAGATAATTCAGTAACATCTTTGCCTGGCACATCTGCCTCAGTGAGAGCCTGAGTTTTTGTCTCTAAAAATGTCTGAAGCTTTTCTGAGAGGTTCTCAAACAGTTCTACTTTGGTTTTTAGCTCCTCCATTTTGGTAAGTTTTTCTTTGTGTTTATGACCTGCTTCTGAAAAACGAACGGACAAGTCCTTCATTTTGGCTTGCAGGGAGGATGCAGTGGATGGGTCAGTTGTTTCCATAAATTTCTTCACTTTTTCATTCATGGCATTTATACTGCTCTGACGACTTGCGATATCCTGTTCCAACATCTGAAATGAACCGAATATTGCATAGGTTTCATAATGTTTACAAACAGAGTCCCAGAGTTTGAAAAAATTACTATTTGTAACAACATAAGCTTGAATAATCTGTGACTAAAGAAGGTTAACGGCTGGGACTGACTGAGAAGTTTGATCTGTCCCTTGAGGAATCCCATCCCAAATCTCTTCCAAGGAGAGTAGAGAACAGCTGGCTAGTCGCCTGAGCAAGGCAGGAGGTGGCTGCCACTCAGCAACCCCTGGGATCTCATGGAGCCTGGGGATTATCCACGGTCCTAATTTTTAAAAGGCTGGACAAAAACAAGATTGATCAGATTAACCTAATGTGTGCAGCTGGCTGAATCAATGATAAACAAGATGGGACTCAATGTATGTGTAAGCCAACTGTAATGAATATTATTCATCAAAAAAGTCTACAGAGCTCTTTCCATATTCCTTTGCAGGAAAATCACCTTACACATTTGCCTTTGTGCAAGCACTGCTTACCACAGCTATCTTAAGAAAACGTCTCTTTTTCTATAGCTTTACATTTATCTTGACTCTACCTTTCCTTTGGAGCTTATTAAGTGGTTCTTTTTCTTTAAATTTAGAAGTGGGATTATTTTTCTCTTTAGAATGTCACTTACAATGTTTTTACTGATGATATCCTGAAGAGCAGCGGAGTTCAAGGGCACTTGACCTTGTTCTTTGAGAGAACTTTCCACACTTCCCATCCAGTCGAGCATTTCATCCAGGCCATCCTGCACGCTCAGCGAGCGGGTCAGGGTTATCTGGAGTTTTTCATTTCGTTCGTTAACAGACTTGGAAAGATCATCATATCTTCCAACAATGTCATCTATTCCAAAAAGATCAGGAAACGTTAAGCACAAAGTTCTCTTGGCACTCTTCCTTTTCAAAAATACATAAGGTCAATCCTAAAATTTCTACACCAAAGTTGGAAAAAGAAAAAAAAATGTTTAAATGATAAAATCATAATGCATAATCAGAGCACCATCTAAAACCTTAAAAACAAAAAGAAAACATCACAGTGGAAAATGAAAACCAAGTATTTGTTTAAAAATAGTTAATACGTATATCATCTGCATTTGAAGAGGTTTTTATTTTGGGATGCATAAATACTTGAATTGTCCTCGAGAGATGAAAGCAGTCCAAACAGCAAATCCTTGGAGTAAATCCCCATTCTGAATCTAACATTTCAAATTAGCCATACTTATGGATAACTATATGGGGGTAAAGGTGATGTCATACACAGCTATTGTCAAGGAACAATACACAGTCATAAGGACTTGTCAAGAATTAACCTTTACATATAAAAATCCTCTCTCTCTCTCTCTCTCTCTGGAAAACAATCTGTTTTTAATTGTTAATTTATCACTTATTTTCCAAGAGTTTGAAAAGTATTTTAATCATTTCTGAATTGTTTTAGTCTGACACACTGTAGAATGCTTCAGTAGAAGAAAATCTGGACCTAAAACATCTCTATAAAAACTAACTACCACATGCTTGCGTTTGGCCTGGGGAACATAATCCATATAAACAAACAATATTTCTTTTGATTGTTTTAATACTCTATTATGAGAACACAGTTTAACAAATTTTCACTGAAGTGAGATGTTATGTTGAGAGGATTTAAAAAGATAATCATGCTCCTGTCATTAAAAGACAATGAAGCCCCCGAGGATGCTGACAGGGGAAGGGGGTGGCAATTGATAAGCAAGCACCAAGAAGCTATCTATCAGCAGAGAAAATATGAGCCCTAATTTGAAAGTCATACGGAGCAGATACTCTGAACTGCAGGTTATGATTGGCAGGCGAGCTGCTTTTGAAAGGGGAAAACTGTGCATCAACAGGGTACCATCAGCTACCTGTTTAACCATGGTAAGCGACTTCCTAAACTATTTTAATAAAATTCACACATTTTGAGTGTTACTGGGTTTTCTGGATTTCTTAGTGATAAAATATTTTCACCAAAGTAAATTCTTGATTTTAGTAATTAAAAATCATTTTAGAAGAAGGTATAAAACAAAACGTACAAAGAATGTTACTTTTTTTAAGTGGTTGATTTAAGTCAGATAGATCTTAGAGAAACTCCTCTATATCTTAAATATACTTACACATAGTCCTAGAAAATTATGCCAGAGAGAAGTTTTTTTATTATTTTTTTTAAGCTGAGCCATCCTGCCACCTGTTGGCAGCTCAGCGGCTGCTCAGCTCAGGCCGGGCATTGAACCGCTTTTGCTCAGAGATCAAACTCTTGAGCAAGCTCTTAACCAACTGAGCCACTCAGCTGGCCCTGAGAAGTTTTTAAAGTCTTAAAATCATGTAACATATGGCTTGTAAACAAATAAATGTGAAATGATGTATGATTAACAATGGGAAAATGTCAAAATGCCTCTTCAAATAATAGAAATACATATAATATAGTCTTTCTTTCTCTTCCAAATCCCTATGCCCAAGTCTTTGTAGCAGTGGTTGCCAAGGCGTGATGTCAAGAGAGTGCGGTGAGACACAGGAAAAAAAGTTAGAGCTTCTATCCATATTTTTACCTTATACTTTTAAGTGTTTATATTTTTGCATTTTATAATTATAATATGCATAATATGATAGATAACAATATGTATATGTAACTTATAAATATATGTGCATATATCAGGGTACTTATTAAAAATTATTTGGTAGGGGTGCATGATCAAAAGAATTTGGATGTCTGTAAGAAAGAAAGGAGGTTTACCTTCTTCTATTGAGTGGTTTTAGAAGAGCAAAACCTCATCCTTGTCTTTATTTAAAATTTCTATTCAGATTTTAATTCATGTTTTCTTTGGAGTGAGACATATGATTAATCATCTGTTGTGTTGTTTTTTTTTGGTGTTTTGTTTTTTTCTTTTTAAAGATTTTTATTGGGGAATTGGGGGGATGGGAACAGTGCTGGGGAATTGGGGGAAGGGGAACAGACAAGTTGTTGTCGTTTTGTTCTTCAG